>NW_012109585.1:6135129-6150595 GCF_000951045.1 Mandrillus leucophaeus
GGCAGCAGCCCTAGACCTGGCCACACACTCATTGAACTCCACAGAGCTTTCCCTGAACAGCAGAAAGGCGCATGACTGCTTGGTGCGGGCACTGCTTTTTGGGAAAGGACATGCAGGCAACTGTTGGCCTCTGCTCAGTGCCACAGTGGATCACTCGGCACCAGATGGGAGTCCAAGAACAAAGCTCCTTCTCTTGTCACGGAGCTCCGGGCCCTTTCCAGAGTCTGCCCTTGGTTCTCTACACCTAGGGCAGAGATTTGACCAATGGCAATGGCTCTGCCTTTTGTTGGGGATCTGCCCACACTACAGAGTAGTGACCCGGAAGATACAAAACAGATAATTCAAAGGTCATTCATGCTTGCCTTTCAAGAGAGATTTTCTCAATCATGTTTATATGTTCTAGGCACAGGCAAAGGGATTAAGAGCTCATTCCAGAGAAGCAGCAAAATTACTACATTGGCTGGTTTCTCATTTTATCACCTACCTGTTCCCATCCCACCCCACTCATTCTCCCTCACTGTTCATAATTGAGAGATCTGCCTTAGTGGGTCCCTCTCGAGAGGCCATTTAAAAACCCGGACTGACAGAAAGAGCCAGTACTTTGTGCCTCCTGTGTCCCATGTTGGAGACAATTGTCCTAACCACCCAGAGCATTGCTCAGCCTATAAACCCATTTCCAAGGATAGGGCTTGACTTCTTTGAGGATCATGAGTATGATTTCCAGGTCTTTTCTGACCTCATTAATGACCTTCCTGCTATGCACTGGTTTCTAACCCCTTTGGCTGTGATTATGATGTGGAAATAAATAGAGGGTGCTTTATTCCTAAGCAGAGATTCAGAAGTGAAGCAGCAGAGGGTTTGATTTTGGAAAAGAGAGAGTGTGCAGGATCAAGTGAGAATCTTGCAGAATTGTGAGGCCAGAGGAGCTTTATCCTACCTTCATGACCTTGTTAAGAAAAGAGAAGTTACACTACTGGGTTCCTGGATAATTTCCCTCTCTAAGCGTGAGTCTCAGACCAGAACAGTTATATAACTTTGCAGAGTGCGTATTGGGGACAGAGACTTTATGGGTCTCTCGCTTTGCCTTCCTGTGGACAGCATGGATGGTACAAATTGAAACAATTCCTTTTTAGCCCTACTTTCTGCTCTCTGACTTTTAGGCAGTCACCTTTCCTTAAACAGGATCACCATCTTCACAGCTAGCATTTTTTTGAGTAGATACTTTGAGACAGGTTCCAGGCTAAGTGTTTACATATATTATCTCTTTGACCCTTCACACCAGTTATATAAAAACTAATATTCCAGGCAAGGCACAGTGGCTTATGCCTGTAATCCCAGCACTTTGGGAGGCCGAGGTAGGCAGATCACCTGAGGTCAGGAGTTCGAAACCAGCCTGACCAATACGATGAAACCCGTCTCTACTAAGTAAACAAAAATTAGCCAGGCATGGTGGCATGGGCCTGTAATCCCAGCTACTCGGGAGGCTGAGACAGGATAATCACTTGAACCCAGGAGGCAGAGGTTGCAGTGAGCCGAGATCATGCCACTGCACTCCAGCCTGGGCAACAAGAGCAAAACTCCATCTCAAACAAAAACAAAAATAAAAACTAATGTTCCTCCTACTTTATACATAATTAGCTGAGACTTCAGAGTTAAAGCCAGTTGCCTGAATTCATGCACATAATAAGTAGTGTACCAGGATTCAAGCCTTATTTGCTCTATGGATACTGGTCTACCTTCCAAAAAAAAAAAAAAATTACTGGGGGCATGACTTGGCCTTATAACGCAGTTCTTCAACTGAGATTCCAATAGAGACATGAGGGGAGATGGGTAAGGCCATATCCTGATTTCACTTTTACAATTTTCTTTTTTTTCTTTCTCTTTTTTTTTTTTTTTGAGATAGACTTGTGCTCTGTCGCCTAGGCCAGAGTGCAGTGGTGCAATCTCAGCTCACTATAACCTCTGCCTCCTGGGTTCAAGCGATTTTCCTGCCTCAGCCTCCCAAGTAGCTGGGACTACAGGCGCTTGCCACCATGCCTGGCTAATTTTTGTATTTTTAGTAGAGATGGGGTTTTGCCATATTGGCCAGGCTGGTCTTGAACTCCTGACCTCAGGTGATCCACCCACCTTATCCCCCTTTCAGAAGTAGAGTTGCATTTTCCCTTCCTGGGCTTGTCACTGGAGGCCAGCCAGCCCCCTCTGAGGAATGCTAGGAGAGAAGCCTGATTACACAGATCTTTCATGGCCTGCCGCTGCCACGAGCTTTCCATGTGGCAGTGAAACAGATGACAGTGGTGACTCCTGCTGTGCTGACTGGGGATCCCTGTCCTGGTCCCCTGTGCTCTGTCTGCCTCTTCTGTCTGCTTTGCTTCTAGGGCAAAGCCTGGTTGGTCTTGGTCTGGCTGGGCCTCTGAGTTTTTCCTGGGAGTGAAACATTGACATCTAAGCCAAAGGGACATGACCTGGCTAGGATGAGGGCCAGGATAGCCTTAGGAGTATTGCCCACCACCTGTCACACCCATCTGAATCTGAGCACTCTCTCCAAGAGGGGGTGACTTAGAGAGGGCCAGGCTCCCTTCCATGTAGAGCAGTACCTGCCCCAGGAACTGCCGGGCCCATTCCACACAGAGGCAGGACATGCATCTTCATAAATGACCAACATAGGCTCTAAGTAGACCCCAGCTCAAGAAATGAGACTGTAGTGCAGCTGCCAGGATATGAGGTAAGAGCCAGGAACCCTGGGCTAGGAGTGTCCTCCATCTGGCAAGGGGAGAGCCTGGGTTCCTTGATGCTAAGTTGCTACTAGAGTGACTGTGATAAACCCTCCTTCGTGGAGATATTATTATGAAGACTGAGACCATGTATGTAAAGTGCCTAGGAGGGTGTCTGGCATGTGGCAGGTGCTCAGTAATAATTATTCTTTATCCTGGTCAAGCAGTTGAAATGTGCTGCATGTCAGAGGAATGATGGAAAGTACAATGCCTTTGATGCAAAAAGGCCCAGTGAAGACAGTAGAACCCCTCTTCAAGGCTTAACAGATGTTCGCCTGCTCAGGGCTTCCCCTCTCTCTACACCAATCACTCTAGTCAAAAGTAACATTTCCTATCTCTGTATATACCCAGTAATATGTGCCCCACTCCCTTGACCCATGTCCCCATGTCCACAGTGACAGTTGCATTGGCTGCAGAGGGACAACCAGGCAGTGAGCTCCTTGTGAATAGACAGGCGTGAGTTCTTGCTCTTCCCTGGGTCCCCCCAGTTCTTCCCTCTCATGGTGCAATGCAAATAAGGTATGCCAGCAGATTTCTGCATCATGTTCATGGATTTATATGCCAGCTCATCCCTTGGAAATTTTGAGGCAACTTCAAATTTAAATACAATAAAATAATGGTAACATTAAAGTAAGATATAAAGAAAAGTAAAAAGTTGTGCCTTGCTGAAAAGAACAAAAATATGCAGCTATTTTGAAAACAGTTTGGCAGTTCCTCAAAAGGTTAAATATAGAATCAGCATAGGGCCTAGCAGAGGTCCTACCTTATACCCAAGAGCATTAAAAACATATATCCACTAGGCCAGGCGCGGTGGCTCAAGCCTGTAATCCCAGCACTTTGGGAGGCCGAGACGGGTGGATCACGAGGTCAGGAGATCAAGACCGTCCTGGCTAACACGGTGAAACCCCGACTCTACTAAAAATACAAAAAAAATTAGCCGGGCGAGATGGCGGGCGCCTGTAATCCCAGCTACTCGGGAGGCTGAGGCAGGAGAATGGCGTGAACCTGGGAGGCAGAGCTTGCAGTGAGCTGAGATCCGGCCACTGCAATCCAGCCTGAGCAACAGAGCAAGACTCCGCCTCAAAAAAACAAAAAAACAAAAAAACAAAAAACACATATCCACAAAAATACTTATTCTCCAATGTTCATAGCATTATTCGTAACAGCCCCAAAGTAGAAACACCCAGATGTTCAATGACTGATGAATGGATGACCAAAATGTGTTGTCTTCATCCAGTGGAATACTAATTCATGCTACAACATGGATCAACCTTGAAAACAAGTGAATTCAGTCACAAAGGCCACATAATATATGATTCTGTTTATATCAAATGTGCGGAATAGGAAAATCCATTAAAGGCAGAATGTAAATTAGTGGTTGCCAGGGGCATGAGGAAGAGGGAAATGACTGCTAATTCGTATAGGGTTTCTTTTCAGGGTGATGAGGAGTTAGATAGTGTTGCTGGCTGTACAACGTTGTGAATATGCTAAAAAACACTGAATTATACACTTTAAAAGTGTGAATATCATGGTATGCAAATCTGTCATGGACTGAATGTTTGTGTCCCTCCATTATTCATACATTGATCCCCTGACCTGATAGGATATAGGATTAGTGTCCTTACAAGAAGAGACACCAGAGAGTGAGCTCTCTATGGCTTGCTCTCTCTTGCTTTCCCTCTCTCTGAGCACTTGCGCAGAAGAAAGAATTAGAGAGAAGGCAGCCATCTGCAACCCAACAGGAGAACCCTCACCAGACACTAACCCTGCTGGCACTTTGATCTTGGACTTCTACCCTCCACAGCTGTGGGAAATAAATTTCGGTTGTTTAAACCACCCAGTCTACAGGATTTTGTTATGGCATCCCAAACAGGCTAAGACAAAATTATATTTCAACTTTTCAATTTAGAAACAGTAAAAAATATATATATATATATGGCTGATAAAAGCTGCATCATTGATGTAGTTACATTTCAAATTTGCCCGAGCTTCCTGGTAGCCAGAGTTGTAAAGGAAAATGCCATCACTCACACACCTATCAAAAGGAGGAACCTCTAGACGTCAGAGGAAGCAAAGCTTTAAATGGTTCAGCATGCCCAAAGACCTGTCACATGGGAGGTTGATGTTAGAAGTACTGAAAAATACTGAATTAATGAATCAGTCAGGACAGGAGGTAATTAACTTTTTGTGTTTAAGCAGCTAGTTATGGGGGATAAGAGAGGCTACTGATGGTATTCTACCCAGAAGGCCGTTGACAGGTGGAGGGCATTATTTCTGGGCAACAGTAGGAGATTGTGAGGGGAGCTGCAGCGTGGGTAGGTTAGTGTCCTTGGTCCCGAGTGGTCATTTCCGCCTAAATCAGCATCATTCCGGCAACACCATCACGTCTAGGCATGTCTGCTTTATGCTGTATTGGGTAGCACTGTTCTGTCTTTCTCTTTTCTAGCTATGACTCTGGCAGCCTTGATCATTTTTAAAAAGCAGCACAAAACAAGGACTCATTTCTGCACTGCTTTGACAGTGGGAGGAATTTGGCTTCCCAAGTTAATGTGAAATTATCATGCAGGGTTTTGCCAACCCTTCCTTAGGGCCAGAGGGCGGAAGCGAAGGCACTTACCAAACTCCTCAGCCCAGACCACACCCTTTGGTTTACTTTAGTCAAATACAACCTGGAATTAAGCTATTTTATCCCAGAAACACCAGAGAGCGCTGCTGCACTGTAGGGAAGCTAGCAGCCACTTTGTCTTTGTACTGTGTCCCCCAACCCCAGTCAGGCTGGACGCTGACTGAGGTGTCCAGCCATTCCAGAGCAGGCTGGTTTTTGGGGACAGTTAAACTTTCAGACCTGAGAACCCAACACAGTGAGTCTCATACCAGGACACAAAAGCCAGCAATTTCTTGCAGAGCACAATGGAGTAAAACTATCACCGGAGAGGCTCCCATAGCACCCTACAACAGGCCTGGCCCCAGGCTGATAGCAAGCCCTCAGAGGCCTGGATCCCGGCTGATAGCGAGGCTGCTGCACCCAGGGTCTTACGTACTGACTGCTGGCTTGACTGATCTTCCATGGCCTTACTTTCCCCTTGGCCCTCTTACCCTTCTTCACCCTGCATGTGGGACCACACGCTGCATGGGGAGCTGGGAGGAGAGTAGATGATAGTGTCAGAGCCAGGGGGCAGCCCTTTCCTGTAGGAAACCTGGGGTATGCTCTCCCTGCCTCACCCACTCACATAGGGGAGGCTTGGAGGCCCCAGAAGCACAATGTGCCACCAAAAAGGCAGATCTCAATATTGCCCATTCTATAGAACCGGGGATGCCACCACCTGGCACAAATCCCACCTTGTTCCCATTCCCACGGAGAGAGCTTCTCTGGCTTCACCGTGACTCTCTGCCCTTTTGTTCTAGATGGTCCTTCAGGTCCTCCTGGGATATCGGCCTGCTGGTCACAGTCTTCTGTTTTGGGGAGGCCTGTTTGGTTTTTGGTATGTGTCTGGCCCAAGCAGAGCCACATGTTGGGTTTTTCAGGCTTAGGGAGGATCATCACACGGAAGATGGATTCTGGGGACTTTGAACATGAAGACAATAGGCTTTGCCTTGTGTTCTTGGAGCCACTGGGGACTAGGAGGTTGTAATTTCTGTCCTAAGATCCTCCAACCTCCAGTTTCCAACAACACTGGCCTGAAGCTCCCTGTGCCCTCTACACAAAAGATCTTCAAGAAAATCTTACCCTGCTCCTTCCCCCTGCAGGAAGGGGAGCAGCCTCCTCCCGCTGGAGCCTGCTGAAGAGTGTGCTATCTGCTGGGACCATGTGGCTCCAGCATGTTCTTCCCCCCTTCTCTCCTCCCTCCTCCCCTCTGCAGACACTGAGGCTGAGCCCATGGTACGGGGCTCTTTGCAAATAATTAAGGGAGTAGAGTTGGAATATTTCCATTCTGGCAACTTGACAGAAGGTATACACACCATCAGTTAAGACAGCACAGCATCTCCAAAGCCAATGAGTCCTTCAGACTCTTAAGAAGCAATCAGAGTCACCTAACCAGATTCGGACTTTTGAGGCAAGAAGAATCATTAGACTTCTATTAAAGGAGTATTAATAATGATGCTGTGACAATAGGGACAAATTGGGATGGTATTGAGCCACCTAGAATATATTATCACCCTAGAGATGATGGGAACTGGTGTCTACTATCCCAGAGATACCCCTCACCTCTGCTTCTCTCATTTGCCCATTCGCTGGGCTCAGAGAACACACTCTCTCACTCCTGTGGATGACCCTCATCAACTTGCTTGGAGCTCACCTAACTCCCTCCCAGGAAAAGCTGCTGAGGGCCCCAGGGACCGCCTCATGACCTTGTAGCTGATGAGTCTTCCTCATGCAGCCTGACAGCAGATGGGGCTACTATCAGTGCAGGGAGGCTTGTCCTGTGCTTAGCTGATAGACTCTGGGATGGGCTCTGACTTAGGGTGAGGCCAGATCGGCCCCGTGATGGCGGGCTGGCACTGAACTCCCCCTGTCTGCATGAGCCTCCCCACCTGTGTACTGGCCACAGTGACTACCCTAAGTCCCTTCACAGGCAACCAGGAAGAAGTCTCAAGCCTATAAAACTCAGATCAAAGACATCCTCAGGCTGCCCTTCCCCTAAAATGTCCTCCTCTGTGCCTCTCTTAAGCCCTGTGCTCCTGAGAATGTGTCTCAGCTGTTGTGCAGCTGGTTCTTAATGGCTCCAGCTCTTCCTCACCATATTTCAGGGCTCAGCACAGAGGTGGCTCCCTGTGAGTGCCTGCCTTGCCCCTGACTTGCTCCAAGAGCTCCCTCCCAACACACATATATCCAAAGGCTTTGGAAGCACAGCCCAATGACCCAATGACTTCCTCTTTCTGGGCCTTTCAGAGGGTTGGAGGGAAGTACCCCGTGTACCAGAAGCCATTCCTACCTAGTATGAAGGCTACCACATAGTTGGAGATCTGGCCCATGCCCACGATGAGAAATAACACAGTGAACATCTCCCAGCTGTTGGAGAAAATCTGCAGGAAGCTGAAGCCAGTCTGTACAGCCATGGTTGCGAAGAGAACGTTCTTCCTGCCAAACCTAGAGAATGCAGTATAACCAAAAACATGAGATGTATAGGTTGCCAAGGTGTGTTGCAAGCCCTGAGTCAGGCATCAATGCAGACTTAGTGTTTTTTCAGGACTCTGGCAGACTTTTTTCCCTGTCACACCCTCCCATCTTCCTCCTTGGTGAGGTCTCAGGCATCTGTCTGCTCAGGAGATAGCTTTTGAGATTCTCAGCGTCCTGTGGAGTCACCATGCCTCAAAAGCACGGAGCAGCATACGCAAGGACCATGTGGAAATATGCTCTTTAGAAGGAGCCACAGATAGATGCTACCAGCACATTTCTGGAAAGTGGGTACAGCACAGATTGCAGATATTTCTTGAATCAGCAACATGAAAATTCTGTAAATCCAGAACTAAGAGTCACTCTGCAAGTGGTTTTTAACCTTGGCTGCACTTGAAATCACCTGGAGAGCTTGGAAAAAATACTGATGCCAGCACCCCACCTCCCAAGATTTTAGGATACAGTTTGGGTATTAGGATTTTGGAGTTTCCCAGATGAGTAGCACACAACCAAAATTGCAAACCACTGCTCTGTGGGAAGGTGTAGCTTTCAGCAATGTCTTTCAGTGACACTGAAGTTGGTTTAAGTGTTACCTTCACATTCTGGTAGTGATGAGTGGGTAGAATGGAGCACAGGTGTGAGCAAAACAGCTTTTCCTGCCCCATTTTCCAAACTCAGGTCTTTGGCTGTTGGCTTGGGCTGGGAAGCTTTCCCCAACACTGCTATTTAGCACCCCCAACTTCCTGCACTGGTCACCACAGCACATCCAGGGGCCTGTGGAACACTGTCTCCCGGGGCTGTGATGTTGCCTCCTCAGGCCCTGTAAGCTCTATGAGGCCCAGAGCCAGCGTCAGCTCTGTGGTCTCAGTGTCCAGACAGGGTCCAAGCCATAGCAGCAGTGTGTGCACAACTGGGGCTCACTGTCTGGCTGCTGGCTGTTTGCAGACAGATCCTGTGCCATCCACCCCTGCCCCTGAGGTGGTGGTGGAGCAGGGAGGGCAGTGGTGATGGCAGAGTCATGTTTTGTCAAGGAGTCTGTGGTATGAGGACCCCACTTTCCAGTGAGGTCAGTGGCCCCTCCCCACCACTGGCCAAAGCCCTGGGAGTATGAGGCTGAGGGAATAAACAAAAGTGTGTCCAGGTGAAGGGGACTGAGGGCAGGGTGAATAGGAGACATCAGGGCTACTCCTATCACTGAATCAGTGGCCTGAGGGTCCTCCCTTTCTCTGGGTAGAAATACCCTGAATTCAGTCCAGCCCCAAGATAGGCAGTGATCGACAAGGGGCACCATCCCACCTTCCTCCCCTCCCATGTCCTTACCTGTCTGACAGTTGCCCGGAAACGAAGGAGCCGAGGAGCACTCCTACGAAGAACAGGGAGGTGGTGAGGGGCACCTTCCAGTTGTCCTCACACACCAGATTCCACTGCCAAGGAAGACAGCATGAAGCGTGAGCCCAGCCCCAAGGCAGACCTCAACCCCAGCCCAGCTCCGAGGGAATGTTAGTACGGCTGCCAGGCAGACTCTCCTCCCCTGTGCCAGGATATTGCCTTCGTGCAAAGGGCATAGGCCTTGCAGCCCTGGGTTTGACTGGCCTGTGCTGGGACTGTGGTGAGTAACATGGGGCAGGTCACTGCCCTCCCTGAAACTCAGTATCCTCTTTGGAAAGGGAGGGTGATGCTCCTACTCTGCTCGTGTTACATAGCAAGAGGCCAGCCGAGGCCATGGCTGTGACTGGTGACCCCTCAGCTGTGAGGCAGTCCAAAGTAAAGGTGGCACTGCATCTTCAGAAGCCAGCCTAGTGCAGAGGGGAGGTGTTTGAAAAGCCCGAAGGGCAAGGCAGAGGGCACGGCCACTTAGTCCAGGAGTAAAATTTATTTTCCCTTGTTGAAAAGTGCAAGTTGTTCCAGGAGCTCTGTGACTTTATTTTCTGAGCAGACCCCTCCAAAAACTCATGTGGTCCCTAGTCCACTCATGCCTAGGGCAAGCTTGTGACCTAATTCAGGGCCCCATCATTCTGGGGCCTACTTATTCCTCTCCAGGGCTCCCTGGCTTCCCCTCTACATCCCTACACCCTCCTTCCCATCCGGCCTTTCCAGAAGTATGGTCCCTCCCATTCCCTAGGGCCTGTGGGCTGCCGCTGCCCTAACAAGTCCCTGCCAGTGCATCTACAAAATGAGAGTTTCAGTCAGTTTCAGTTTGACTTAAGTCAATTAAGCAAAATCAAGGGAGGTGACAAACATTTCAAAGTGTGTTTAGTGACCTTTCATTTATTAATAAATAAATAAATAAACAGATGCCAATGAGCACTTCGGGCTTGGGTTCTGGGGGCTGCTGTCTGTGGCAAGATGATCCAGTCTGGAGAAAGACCCCTGCCTCCCAGCCAGCCCTAGTTCCATCTTGGGTGGGGCTGCTTTTGAATCCTCATAACTCCCTTGAAAGTGTGGATTTAAGCACAAACTCACATATTTATATCACACCTCATTCTGCAGCAGACAGAGGTGTTTATAAAGACACATACAAGAGAAAAATGTAAAACAAAAAGCTAAGGGAATTGGGGCAAATGGAAAATAAAGAGGGGGGAAGTTGTAAAAACCAAGCCTGGGGTAAGACTGACCCTAGATTATCCTGTCCACAGGCCTGCCTGCTTGCCAGACGGGGCTCCAAAACTGGCTCTGTGTATCCCAGCAGCTCAGTTCTCAGAAGGGTTACAGTATCTGAAGTAGTTCACTTATTCACAGAAGCACAGTTGTAAAGAATACTGAGATCTGAAAGAAGTCTCTCCTATGTACTTCTTCCACAAAGGAGCCACTCTGTGATGCTGAGGATAATGTCCTCGAGAATAGCCCTGTCCTAGAGACAATAGCAGGATTCATGAGGCCGCCTCTCACAGGGCTCACAATGCTGGCCACGGGCAACGCCCAACACAGCTCTGCAGAAGAAAAATAAGTTGGGCCAGGAACTCAGCACTCTGCCATTCAGGCACAATCCAAGGATAAATCTGAGACTGTACCCAGAGTAGGATTGCCTCACCTGGGGCTCCTGCATGGGCTTCAGGAGAAAGGGAAATGAATCCTCTAAAACTGTATAGCCAGATTAATGTGTTCTGCCAGTGCATAGACCAGAAGTGGTAAACAAGACATGTGCCTGCATTCGTGGCCATCTACCTCCAAAAATAACTGTCCAAAGTTTCATTTAAAAGCTTGGGATCTGCTTCTGACTTAGAGAGATGAGCAGTTGAGGCCCCAAAGCCTCATAATGTGGTGTGACCCATTTTGCAGAAGATTAAACTGAGACTGTGAGAATGGGATTTGTCTGAAGTCACAGCAAGTAAATCAGCATGATAGATACCTCTTTAGGCCTCAGAACCCAATCTTGTACCAGTGTCCTGCTTGGACCTGTACTCTCTAAGGCAAGACAAAATGAGCTTATTAAATATGAGGCCCTACACTTCTTCAAAGAATGTGACACCAGGAGACAATTACCCAGGACTAGGAGTAGAAGGCCTCCATCACAGCCTTTAGCCTTGGACAGAGCCAAGAAGAACTCAAGATTGGTAGCGGTATTAACATGCCAACCATCATCATTCCATCTGCAGTTAAGCAGAAAAGCTCTTTCAAATATAATGTGCTCTCCTTTGTAGTTTTTCAAATATTTCTCTGTCTGGACTTTGCCTTAGGGCAGGATAGATAGGATTTAGAGACAGAAAGGAAAGGAGGGCTGTTAGATGTGGAGCCAGGCATTGCATGAGCAAAGGGTGGGACTGGGAACTGACTACTTAATTTGCAAGGTCCAGGGCAAACTGAAAATGCAGAACTCCTTGGTCAAAAATTATTAAGAATTTCAATACAGCAATGGCAAAGCATTGAAACCAAGTGTGGGGCTCTGTGTGACTGCACAGTTGCATGCCCATGAAGCTGGCCCTGGTAGGGAGTCAAACCCGTTCTCCAGGAAATGAAGCAGAGGCAGGAGTTCTGAATGGGGACACTGGGAAGAGGGGTGAGGTGAGGGCCAGCTCCCATCATTCTCCTTCCTGTAGGCTCTGCACTGATGGCTTTCAATCCCATTCCCTCCCTGAAGAGGGGCCCAAGAAGCCCTGTTAGCATCATGCAGCACAGGAAGAGCCATGCACACGCAGTGGCCGTTTGCCCCAAGCCCATGCAGGGTGCTATCTGCCTTTGGAGACCCTGCTTACAACCAGCAGGGGAAGGCAGCTAGACTGCATGGCTGCCCATGGTTGACTCTAGGGCAGGGCTCTCCTTTGGGAAGTTATGGTGCCGAAAGTGTCTTTTTGGAAAGCTGTGAGGGGCCTGGTATTAGGACACAGGATTGGCAGACGAAGTTCTACCTGGAGCAAAGGGCTAGAGTCCAGTAAATCAGCTGCCAGTCCTAAGAGGGGCCCTTTAGAAAGGGCTTTTCTTGGAAACCAGGCCCTGCTTGCCCCTGGGCCCTTCAGATTTGAGGGATATGTCTTCGGTCCCCACTAGCCAGGGCCACAAAACCTCCCTGTGGTTAACAGTGACATGGTGGGCCCAGTGGGAGACAGTGTCTTCCTTGATGGGACAGAACTGTCCCTGTGGGTCCCTGCACAAGTTTGTACATACATGCACACACACACATACATACACATGACCAGCGCAGAGGCTAATGGCGGATGTCCTGGTGAGCAACTGGCTGGCATTGCTTTGGGGCTGTGCTTTCAAGTCAAACCCTAACATTTCTGAAACATAGCTTACCTCCCCTCTCTCTGTCCCTCTGATGGGGCCTCCCAGGGTTACTATGTCTGTCCCATCAGCAGGGTCCCAGACCAAGTTTCTCACAACAGAGCAGAGTAAGCTCCATGTAACTGGGCCACGTGGCCTTTCGCTCTAATTTAAGAAACAAAAATCCAGGGGACAAGGTAATAGGAGATGGGAGGTCACTCTTGGCATAGAGGGATGTGCCACCTCCATGCCTCCCTGTAGTAAAGGGAGTAATGGGAAAGACAATAACAGTGTGTGGAGTGCTCACTGAGTGCCATGTATTATCTCAGAGGATCTCAGGGTTGCCATGTGAGATGGGTACTCTTTTTATCCTCGTTTTACAAATGAGGAAATGAAGGCACAGAGCAATAAAGCGACCAGCCCAAGTTCTCCTAGTGAATTGGTAAAAAAAAAAAAAAAAAAAAAAAAAAGCTTATTCATTGATTCAACTGACATTGAGCACCTGCTCCAGGCCAGGCTCTGTGTGGGGCACAAGAAAGACAAGGTCCCGGCCCTCACAAAGCTCAAGGTCAAGCATACTTTACAGGACAGATGTGCACATGTGCATGCATGAGACCAGCAGCCCTGGGTGGAGTGGGCCCTGTTCTGGACCACTTCACCCTTGCTCTTTGACTACAGAGGAAAGAGGCACCCCCTCCTCACCACCCTCCAGCAGAAGGACAGAGTTCTAAAACCTGAATAATCTGTATAATCATATTTTAGATGACTTGTGTTTGCATGGTGCTAGGCATGCAGTGGGTGCTTAGCAAATTGTTGAATGAATATTGTTGAATGAACAATTAATTAGGAGTCATAGAAAATCAGCCTGGAAAATGTGGTTCTTGGGCTGAGGAGTATCACACATTGCACTTGGAAAATCACCCTCAGCCTTGAACTAACTCTCCAAGTAGCCGAAGTCCGACAGTTTTAGTTTTTACCAGAGCTATAAAGGACCATAAAGATAAGTGAACCCCATCTGCCCTGCACGGAACTGAGAACGCTGGAAGGTGGACTGGTGCTCAGCAAAGAACACAGGCTTTCTCGGGGTCTGCAACTTTGGACTGTGTGATGTTGGAGAATCCATTCACCTCTATTAGCCTGCTTCTTCACCTTCAAAAAGATGACAATAATACCTGCTCCTGGGTTTGCTGTGTGCATTGGATGGGAAATGTCAGTGGGGCGTCAGACACATTACAGGCCTCATTAAATGGTAGTTCCCCTTCTACCAGCCTCATACTAGTAGAGCATTTTATTTGTGCTGAGCAAAATCATGACTTGGAACACACGGGTGAATAAGCAAAGCAGGTTACACTTAAATCTGACTAAGAGAAAGAAATTCGAAGAAATAAAAATTATTCCAGCCCATTACTAAAAGCTAGAAAAGCTCTTGTAAAAGGGATTTTATGAATGGAATTCAATCCCAGAGATGACTGTAAGTGAAAAATTAGCAATGGTCCTTTTAAGAATAAAAAATTGATTTCTATAGTATCCTCTCATAGTTATCCTTTATTCCAGAGAAAAGTAAGAAGTAGTAGTTAATAATGGACTACACATCCACCCCAGTTCTATCTTTGTCACTTGATTTTGACTTAAAGCTGGGAATTCCTTGACCATCTGAAAAAACAAAACAAAGGGAAAAAAAAAAAAACCTGGTTAGTTAATTACTTTTTTGTAACAACTTTATTGAGATATAATTTATACACCATAACATTTACTCTTATAAAGTATACAATTCAGTCATTTTTAGTATATTCACAGACTTGTGCAACCATCAGCAATGATCTGATTTTAGAATTTTCATCACCCTTGAAAGAAAACCCATACCTGTTAGCAGTCACTCCTCATTCTCTTCTTCCTCTAGCCCCTGGAAACCACTAATCTACTTTCTGTCTCTATGAATTTGCCTATTCTGGACATTTCATATAAATGGAATCATACAATATATAGTCTTTTGTGACTGGCTTCTTTTACTTAGCTTCTTTTCTAAGTCCATCTGTGTCATTGTGCAGTGTATCAGTACTTCATTACTTTTTATGGTTTAATAATATTCCATGGTTTGGGCTGGGTGCAGTGGATCACACCTGCAATCCCAGCACTTTGGGAGGCCAAGGTGGGTGAATCACCTGAGGTCAGGAGTTCAAGACCAGCCTGGGTAACATGGTGAAACACTGTCTCTACTAAAAATGCAAAAATTAGCTGGGCACGGTGGCATGTGCCTGTGATCCTAGCTACTTGGGAGGCTGAGGCAGGAGAGTTGCTTGAGCCCAGGAGGTGGAGGTTGCAGTGAGCTGAGATCACACCACTGCACTCCAGCCTAGGCAACAGAGCAAGACTCTGTCTCAACAACAACAACCATATATATATATATATATAGTTATTTCACGGTTTGGGTCTACCACATTTTCAATGATCCATTCATCAGTTGATAAGTATTTGGGTTGTTTCCACTTTTTGGCTACTATGACTAATGCTGCTGTGAACATTCACATACAACTTTTTGTGTGTACATACTTTCATTGCTTTGGCGTATATACATAGCAGTGAAATTGTTGGGTCATATGGTAAGTATATACTTAACCTTTTGCAGAACTCCTAATCTGCTTTCCAAAGTGGCTACACCATTTTACAATCCCAATAGCAATGAATGAGGGTTTCAATTTCTCCACATTCCTACCAGTACTTGTTATTGTATGTCTTTGATTGCATTTCTCTAATTACTAATATTGAACATCTTTTGCATTGACTCTATTGATCAATTTGGAGAGCACTGCCATACTAACTACTCCATGAACAGAACATGGGATGCTTTTCCACGGTTTTTTTTTTTTTTTTTTTTTTT
>NW_012109585.1:6151691-6152779 GCF_000951045.1 Mandrillus leucophaeus
AAGGCCCTTGAGTTACTTTTTAATTTCAATTATTGTACATTTTTACTCCAGAATTTCTATTCAGTTCTTTTGTTTGTTTGTTTGTTTGTTTGTTTAAGAGACAAGGTCTCTTTCTGTTGCCCAGGCTGGGGTTGAACTCCTGGGCTTAAGCAATCCTCCTACCTCAGCCTCCTGAGTAACTGGGACTATAGGCACATGCCATCATGTCTGTCTCAGCTTTGAAAATATAAATGTAATTTTTCTCTCTTTATTGCTATTCTCTATTTGATGCAATATTATCATCATACTTTTAAAAGCATGACTTCCTTTCATTCTTTGAACATATTTATAATGGTTGCTTTAAAGTCTGTTAAAATCTGACATGTGGACCCTCTCAGGCAGTTACTGTTGCCCACATTTTCCCCCCATGTATAGGTCATATTTTTCTGTTTCTCTGCATATCTTGTAATTTTTTTGTTAAAAACTGGACATTTTAAATAATATCTTGTAGAAATTAGGTACTGTCACATTCTTCCACCCCCATTTCCCCGATCTTTCTTCTTCTTTTTTTTTTTTTCTGAGATGAAGTCACACTCTACTGCCCAAGCTAGAGTATAGTGGCATGATATCAGCTCACTGCAACCTCCACCTCCTGGGTTCAAGCAATTCTCCTGCCTCGGCCTCCTGAGTAGCTGGGATTACAGGCACCTGCCACCACGCCCAGCTAATTTTTGTATTTTTAGTAGAGATGGGGTTTCCCCGTGTTAGCCAGGCTGGTCTCGAACTCTGGCCTCAGATGATCCACCTGCCTTGGCCTCCCAAAGTGCTAGGATTACAGGCGTGAGTCAGTGAGCCACCCAGCCCGGCCTGATCTTTCTGTTAAGCTGTCTGTCTCTGCTGGTATCACACCTAGCTGTTAGCTTCACTAATTGCTAGCCAATTGCCTTATTCATTTCAATAACGCCCTGGGGGGCATATATTGTCCCACAGTCTAATCCAATTGACGTCAAGCCCCTTTACAGTGGTAGTTTTTGAGGCAAGTCTATAAGGTTTGAAGGGCTGCTCTTAGCGGTCTCTTTCTCGTTTTGTTTGTTTGTTTTCTGTTTTTT
>NW_012109585.1:6158114-6159051 GCF_000951045.1 Mandrillus leucophaeus
GGGTTTCACCATGTTAGCCAGGATGGTCTTGATCTCCTGACTTCGTGATCCACCAGCCTCGGCCTCCCAAAGTGCTGGGATTACAGGCGTGAGCCACCACGCCTGGCCGCTTTCCCACTTTTTAAGGGCTTCTGGAATTTCTTTCAATGACATTTTATAGTTTTTAAAGTATACATTTTGCAAATTTTTGGTTAAATTTATTCCTGAAGTGCCTCCTTTAATATTTCTTGTAAGACATCACTGCTAGAAACAATTCTCTCAAGTTTTGTGTGTTTTTGAATTTTTTTATCTCATTTTTGAAAGACAGTTTTGTTGGACGCATGATTCTTGGTTGATAGTTTCTTTTTCCTTCAGCACTTAGAATATGCCACTCCACTGCCTTCTGTCCTTTATTGTTTCTGATGAGAAGTCAAACGTTGATCTTACCGGAGTTCTCTTGTATGTACCTAGTCAAATATTTGCTGCTTTCAAAATTTTCCCTTTGTTTTTGTCTTTTTTTTTTGAGCAGTTTTACCATGATGTATCAGGGTGTGGATCTCTTTGTGATTATTCTATTTGGAGTTTGTTGAGCTTCTGAAATGTGTAGATTAATGTTTTCCACGAAATTTGGGAAGTTTTCAGTCATTATTTCTTTGAGCATTTTTTTCTGCCCTTTTCTCTCTCTCTCCTCTCTTAGTATTTCTATTATGCATATATTGCTATATTTAATGGTGTTCCTCATTTCTCTGAGACTCTATACATTTTCTTCATTCCCTTTTCCTCTGTTTTTTGGATTGTATAATTTCCAATCCTCTGTCTTCAAGTTTGCTGATTCTTTCTTTTGCCTGTTCAAATCTTCTATTAAGGCCCTTGAGTTACTTTTTAATTTCAATTATTGTACATTTTTACTCCAGAATTTCTATTCAGTTCTTTTGTTTGTTTGTTTGTTTGTTTGTTT
>NW_012109585.1:6160156-6206152 GCF_000951045.1 Mandrillus leucophaeus
CTGGTAAATTAGCTGCATTATGGGTTCACTTATTGCTCTAATGGAGTTACCAGAATCCTCTTAGTTGCTTACCACTAAATTCTCCGTTGTTCTTGAGAGCAATCTTAGGCTGTCCTTTCACACACTCTATTTCAAATAAAGTTCGTTCCTGTGGGGACAGCTTTAGAACTCTGTTCTTTTGGAGTAGCTCTCCCTTCTGGGCAAAATCTCTGAGTTTCTGTTGTAGAGAAGTAGGAAGGGAAAGTGGCCCGTTTATCTCAGAATGACAACCCTACGTTATGAGTAGGACACTGAGTGGAAGTGGGAGCTTGGTGTTGGACCTCTGCCCTATGAATGACCTCGGATAAGGGCAATCAAGGCTCTAATATTCTCAACTTGTGGCACCTGGATTAGAGTCTCTACTATATGAATAGGGGGTGGGTGGAGGATGGGAACCTATGATCCCCTGGTTGCACTCATGAGGATTTTTGCTTCTGTGGTTTGGAGTTAAGAGAATACAAGGATGGGGTGGGGGATGGGCACTGGTTGTCCCTCTTAGTGGGGTGCTGTAGCCCTTCATTGGAAGCTGATGGGAGAGAGAACTCTATTTTCTTGGCCATACCCACCTAGGGTGGAACTTCCATTTTTCTTGTGCTGGGAGGAAGGGGAAAGGGAGGGCTGAAGGGGTTGTGACTCAAATATCATAGACTTCCACTGTTCTTGCAAGATATAGTTGACTTTCTTGAATAAATGTATGCCCTTAGGACAACTTCCAGAGACTGTAAATGTGTGTGTGTGTCTCTGTGTGTGTGTGTGTATTTCCACCAGCTATGGCTGTTTCACTGGGGAGCTGGTCTATGGCGCTGGCGCTCCTCACACTGCTATCTTCTAAGTCTGAGAATCTTTTCATGTACTGATTGATTTGTATTTCTTTGGGAAAGTGTCTATTCTCCAAAACGGGCAAATGATTTAATCCATTTTTAAATCAGGTTGTCTTTTTTATTGCTGAGTTGTAAGAGTTCTTTTTATATTCTACATACAAATCCTTTATCAGATATATGATTTGCCAATATTTTCTCCCATTTTGTGGTTTATCTAATTCTTCTACTCATATTTTCACTTACAAATAACTAAGACAGAAGGCTGCTAAACCTTAAAATGTTCTCAGTATCTTTCTTTAGATTAGAGGTAAAGAAAAAGCTACTACAGATGGAAAAGCCTCACTGACAAGTTCTGTGATCATTGGAGGCTAAACCAATGCAGAACCACCAGTGAGTTTGAGTGGGAAGATAAGGATGGGAGTGGAGGGGCTGTGGGAGGGAGATGGGTCACTCAGGGATGTGGCTGTGCCCCTTGCATCCTGACAATGGATCCACCACCGCTCTACCAGTCTGTATTAGGGAAACATGAGCAAATGGCATCGTGTCTGTGCCAGTCACCAAGCACTGAGGGGAAGTTCTGGAAGGTGCCGCCTGAACCTGCCCTCCAGTCTTGCAAACGCTGAGGAGGAGCCACCAGCCTTGGACTGTCTGTGCTTCTTGCTAGAGCATGTGGGTCATTCCAGCCCTTCCCCAGAATGTCCATTCTCTCCATACCTTCTCCATTCCAAATGGGGATCCTTGCCTTTCTTTTAGACTCCAGAGACATGCATAAAACCACAACACAGCTTTAGAAAACAAGGCAGACCTGTATTAGCCTAACACCTAAATTGAATGCAGCCTGCCATAAGGGAGGAATTACAGTCCTTCTAGAGGCCCAAGGTACCTGCAGCTCCCCCTGACCAGTCCTGCCAAAGCCTTGTTTTTGTCAAAATGCCACCTTGGACTCTGCCTGAGAGTTCTGCTGCCCACCAAGAGGGATGGACAAAGTCTGTTTATCCAGAAACTTGGCAGGAGGTATGGGTGAAGCAGCCTCTGAACAAAAGCATATTCTCAGATCCTGGTGGCTGTTGTCAGAGGAACACAGCAGAGAGGCAAACAGTTTGGGGTGAGGCAGCTGATAAACAAACAGGGAAGCACATTCAGGCCAGAGCAAGGGGAAGCCCCTGAGTCTCCTCTATCTGCTCTCTGGCAAGATCTACTTTCTGAAGCATTGACTGGAAATAGAAGTCTCGCTGGGCGGCTGGAGCCAGAGGCCCCCACACCTTATCCCCTTTGGAATCTGCCAGAGGACAGTTCCAAGTATGGACTTGGATGATTAACTTGGTTAATATTCAGGCTATCTTGACAGTCTCCACGACTGCAAGCAATGTCCCAGGGCAGCCTGCAGGCCTGGTAGAAACAAACTCCACAAACCTGCCTATCACGAAAGGTTTTCCCCTTTTGTCCGGGCCTACCAAGACCCCAAGGGAGGTGCATCCTTGAGAGCCGCTAAGTGGCTAAGTGAAGTCCACATAGTGGAGGCCACACGTGAGGGTTAGTCTGTTTCATATTCCCTTGCTTGCTGCTCTCAATGCCTCCCAGAAGCTCCCTGTTAGCAGGGGAAGAGGCCCTATCTTCCTCCACATAACCTGGCTCGCCTCTGGGCTATGGGTGGGGAATCAGTAAGTCCTACTGCTGTTCAGGCCCTGACCCCAGTTCCCAGGAAAGCACAAGGCTAGTGCCACCAGAGGTCCAGGCCCTTTGCTGGAGGCTCCATAGCTCCACTACCAGTGGGCTACCAGCAGCTCCACTCATGGGCTCCTATAGGATGCAGCCCAGCTGCTGAAGAGGACAGGAGGCTCTACGGTGTGGCAGCAGCCCCGTCTTAGATCACTGGTGGCCTGCAAAGAAGGCTGGTCCTTAATATACAAGGTTCCCCCAGGGCCTCTGGAGCACAAGACCTGGCAGAAGTGGTATCCAGCTTAGAGGTGACTGCCTCAGTTTTCCTAGCCCATGGGCTGATGGGAAGGTCAATATCCTAATGATGTTCCATGGAAGAAGAGGACATGCTTGAGGCAAAGGTCAGCCCATGCTTAGCCCCTGGCCACCAGCCAGGATTACCTCTGCTGCTTGCCCTGTGGCCCTGCAGATGAACTTAGGCCCTCTCCAGAGCAGGGCATTTGTTGCCCTTCCTGCTCCTTTAGCCTCAGGGCAGGAGGCTGCTGGGCTTCCTCACACGCAGGGCCTCTTCTCTCTGAGGTCTTGGCCCTGAGGGCTATATATGAAGGGCCATGCCCATGGAGACTGAGATCTGACCCCTGCAGTAGGTCTCAGGGACGAGGACCCCAGCATCAGACACTCTGGGTTGCTTGGGGCCCCTCCTTCCCCAACAGAAGCTTCAGTCCCAACCCAGGTCGCACCAGTCCCTGTTTGTGTTCCTCCTCAACTGCTGCCCAATGGAAAACTTAGCAACGAGCTATGACTGGCACTCCTCCCGCAGGGGCAAACACAGACGCCTCTAGCCCTGACTCCAGAGACAGACAAAGGCCCTTACCCTGGATATCTACATTCTTTATCCTTAAAGTGAAAAAAACTTGGTTTGAGCTAGAATAACTGGAGCAACAAAATAAAGACCGATAGCATTAGTTTATAACTGATGAAATAAAATAAGTATGTATGAACCTGTACTGATACAAGTTAACAACTGCATACATTAATAAATAGACGTGGAGGGGAAGCTCTTCTTCTTGGAAGAGTTCCAGTTAATAAATGTTGAAGGAATCAGAAAATGCAAAATCATCACTAGGCAAACTGCAGTAATAGTTGTTTCAGTCAAGGCCTAGTGATGAATGCTAAAATCAGTGGATAGAAATTTGAGGAGACACAGGATTTTGTATAATCTCGAAGTACCTCCTTTAAGATATTTATTAGTGACAGAGGAAAAAATAGTACCTTTACAGCAGAGAAATTCCGTAGACACCAACTTGACAAATGATCAAGGTTAACATCACCAGTAATAAGACACATCAGCATCATGTACCCACTGGCACGATGCCCAGAGAATGCATCACTTCTATGGTATCATTACCAAAAAGTGCATAACGCAATCTAATTGTGAGAAAAATCATGCCAACCCAAACTGAGGAGCATTCATCAAAATACTCAGAAAAATGTCAAGATCATGAAAGATAAGGAAAGACTGAGGAACAGTCACAGATTGGAGACTGAGACATGACAACTAAATACAACATGGGATTTTGGATGGGATCCTACAATAGAAAAAGGGCAGTAGTAGAAAAACTGGTGAAATTCAAACAAAGTCTATAGTCCAGTTATTACTATTGTAACCAATGTTCATTTCCTGGTTTGGATAAATGCATAATGTGTATTTAAATTGTTAACATCAGAGCAAGCTGGATAAAGGGTATATATGAAATCTCTGTACTATTTTCAAACTTCTCTCTAAATCTAAAGTTATTGCAAAATAAAGCTAAAAAATAATGGCCAGGTGCGGTGGCTCACGCCTGTAATCCCAGCACTTTGGGAGGCCGAGGTGGGTGGATCGCCTTAGGTCAGGAGTTAGAGACCAGCCTGGCCAACATGGTGAAACCCCATCTCTACTAAAAATACAAAATCAATCAAACAAACAAACAAACAAAGAACTAGCCGGGCATGGTGGTGGGCCCCTGTAATCCCAGCTACTTGGGAGGCTGAGGCAGGAGAATTGCTTGAACCCGGGAGGCAAAGGTTGCAGTGAGCCAAGACGGCACCATTGCACTCCTCCACCGTGGGCAACAAGAACGAAACTCATCTAAAAAAAAAAAAATAATAATAATAATAATTTGACTCTTAGTAACTGCACAGGATGAAAAACTTGGACTTCACAATCAACCCCTGAAGAAGGAAACTACCTTATACACATGCACACACACAGACGAATGCACTCATGCAAACCCCAACTCAGACACCTTATTGCTACCTCCTGGCACACTATGAAAGGCATTTCTACAGCAGAGCATGCCATCCTTGGTTCCTGGCTAACCCTGTCCTCCTGTGAAGAGGTGTTGGGGGACAGTTCAGGCAGACTTGTCTGTCCCTAAGGATATGCCCATTGGGAGATCCTGGCACGGCGGTGGAAGGCAGAGACACAATCTGAGGACAGTCCCACTACCTGTGTTGTGCCAATTGGGATGCAGAGAACCTGCTCAGGGCCCCTGGGCTTGGCCCTGTCCACTGGCACTGGCCAAGTCAGTATGGGTTTGGACTTGTGTTCTGTTCTCTGAGCCTTGGAACTGCCACTGTGGGGAGAGGGGCTCGGCCTCCAGCAAGTCCCATCACCTGTTACAGAGGCCACAACCTGGACTTTAGAACAGCTCCCTCCATGCCCACTGTGCCCAGCTAGTGCAGAAGGCAAAGAGGGTGCTGAGGTCCTGCCCTTACCACTCCTTACCACCCACCTAGGAAGCCCATTTGCTGGTGCCACATTCTGTGCTGGCCACCGCCAGATGGGGCGTGGGGCATTCTCTCACTGAGTCCTCCCAACAACTCAGATAAGGCGGCTTCTCTTATTATCCCCGTTTTGAAAACTGAGATAAAGTACACATAATATACAATATACCATCTTAGCCATTTTTAAGTGTACAGTTCAGAAGCGTTCACACTGTTGTGCAATCAATCTCCAACACTATTTTCATCTTACAAAACTGAAACTCTATACCCATGAAACAACTCCCTACTCCTTCCTTCTTCCAGTCCCTGGCAACCACCATTTACTTTCTGTTTCTGTGAGTGTGACTGCTCTTGAAGTGAAATCAGACAATAGTTTGTCTTGTGACTGGCTTATTTCACTAAGTGTAGTCTCCTCAAGGTTCATCCATGTTGTAGCATGTATCGGAATTTCCTTCCTTTTTAAAGCTGAATAATTGTCCTTTGTGCACATATACCACATTACGTTTATCCATTTGTCTGTGGAAGGACACTTGGGTTGCTTTCACCTTTTGACTATTGTGAATAATGCTACCATAGACATGGTGCGCAAATGTCTCTTTGAGGCCCTGTTTCCATTATTTTGGACATATATCCAGAATTAGTTTTTTAATTTTTAATTTTTTTAGGGACCACCATATTATTTTCCGTAGTGGCTGCACCATTTTACACTCCCACTAGGAATGAACAAGGGTTCCAATTTCTCTACATCCTCACTAACACTTGTTATTTTCTGTGTTTAAAAAAAACAACAACAACAACACTTTTTTAGAGGTGGGGTCACCCAGGCTGGAGTGCAGAGGCATGGTCATAGCTCACTGCAACCTCGAACTCTTGGGCCCAGGTGATCCTCCTGCCCCAGCCTCCTGAGAAGCTAGAACTACAGTCGCATGCCCTCATGCCTGGCTAATTTTTATTTTTATTTTTTTTTAGAGATGGGGTCTTGCTATGTTGCCCAGGGCTGTCTTGAACTCCTGGCCTCAAGCAATCCTCCTGCCTTGGCTTCCCAAAGTGGATTTCTGGTGTTTTTTTTTTTTCTTTTTGTTTGTTTGTTTGTTTTGTAGTAGCTATCTTTAAGGGTACAAAGTGGTACCTCATTATGGTTTTCATTTGCATTTCCCTATAGCAATGAGTGATGTTGAGCCTCTTTTCATCTGCTTGTACCCCTGATTTATAGACATGGAAACTGAGGTTTTCATCAGTGAAGTAACCTGCCTGGAGTCAGCCAGGTGGTTGGCAGTGGAGTCAAAACTGGCCCTCTATTGAGTCTGACTCCAGAACTCTGTGTGCCGCCGCTCCTCTGGGCAGAGCCATTCATCCATCCTGCTCACCCTGGTACTTGCTACCTTCCCTCCTCCTCCCAACCACCAGAGCCCACAGAGCCCAGTTTTTTTTTTTTTTTTTTTTTGACAGAGTCTGGCTCTGTCACCCAGGCTGGAGTGCTGTGGTGCGATCTCAGCTCACTGCAACCTCTGCCTCCCAGGTTCAAGTGATTCTCCTGCCTCAGCCTCCCAAGTAGCTGGGACTACAGGGGTGCACCACCACTCCCAGCTAATTTTTGTATTTTTAGTAGAGACAGGATTTCACCATGTTGGCCAGGCTAGTCTCAAACTCCTGACCTCAAGTAATCTGCTCATCTCGGCCTCCCAAAATACTGGGATTACAGGTATAAGCCACTGCACCCGCCCCCTAGTTGCTTTTTATTTTACTCCCACCACTCAAAAAGGAAGCCAGGAAGGGGAAAGGCTGCCGAAAAAAGCAAATCCTGGTGCATGCGTGTGAATGTGTGATGATGTACATCCTTAGAGGTCCCTGTGAACAGGGCACAACATGGGTAGCTATGGACTTGGAGGCCAGCAGATACCCACCCCTCACACCCTACAGTGAACAAAACCAGTGAGCAATGGAAAAGCAGACAGGTCAGCCCAGCTGCCAGGGAAGGCTGCCGCTTGTGGGCCCAGCCTCCATAACAGGCACTGATAACACTTTCAGGAATCGACGTGGGATGGGCTGGCCCCAGTCTTAGCTGCTCCCAGGCCATGCTGTGGGCAGGGAGTGGGCAAGCACTACAGCCCTTGCTAGGGAAGCAAAGCCAGAGAGGCATGGCCACCTTAGGGCCCAGAGTAGGTATGGTGCCAGTGCTGGGGGGTCCAAAGGCAGTCCCTGGGCTGAGCCCACTTCCCACAGGTATCACAGATTCCACAGCCACCACGCCTGGCTGGCCACCATTCTCTTGCAGAGGAGAGTTTCACAACGTCCTCACTGGTCTTGTTTGTCATAGCAGCTAGAGTGAGCTCTTTCCAAAAGCAGAAACCTAGCCTTAGAATGCTTACTATTTCCTCACTGTCCTCCGAATAAAGTCAGCTCTTCAGTATATGTAGAAGGCCACTATGAACTAGCCCCTGTGGCCATTTCTAGTCTTATCTGTCGTATCTGTCATCCGTGGAGTTCCAGCCACTCTGATGTATGAGAATTCCATTCCCTGAATTTCCCATGTTCTTGCCTAGACAGGCCTTGCTCACATTTTCGGACTCAGCTAAAATCGTATCACCCCTTCTTAGAGTATTTCCTCTGCTTATTGTCCCACAGAGAGGGTGATTTATTTATCCCAGGTCATATAGCAAGCAAGGCAGGACTTGAATTTGGGTTCTAGAACCCTATTGCTAACCAGGGTTAATGTTAGCCTTCTCAGTAACACAGCCAGTGTGCCCCATGGGCATCTGAAGGCAGGCTCCACACCCCAGATATCCACACCTTAGTGCCCAGCACAAGGCCAGACACAATGTCTGATGACTGCTATACTGTGCTGAGGGAAAGGGATAAGGGACTAGCAGAGGCCACTCAGGTTTTTCTTGGGAGGAGCACAAGGCGGAGGAGGGACTTAGCAGCAGGGAAATCCTGCCTGCCTGACCAATAGCAGGCAATGGCTCCATGAGGATGCTCTCCTCAGGAGGAAGGTGTTTCCTGGACCCAGGTCCTTACCAGATGTGAAGCAGGAAAAACAGGGAAGTGTGTGTGCATCCTCATTCCTGGAGCTTGGAAAACCTGCCACTAACCACGCAGGGTACTGAGGGGCTACAGGCCCTGCCTGCCAACTGACCCTGTGCTCAGAGAGGTCCCTGAGTGCCAGGGCTTCCAGCTGGGGTTTTGCCTTCTCTGTTTCCTTGCACCCAATGAGCCTCGGGAGGTCATCTGCTGTCTTAGAGAAACTGGGGCCTCAGGACAGGACCCCAAACCTCCAAGTATGTGGTACAGCAGTACACCTCCTGATGCCTCCAGAAGTCTGTGGCCAATGAACAGACAAGATTTGGCCCCGCCCTGCCCAGTAACAAGGTCCCTCACACCCCTCCTCCCATGCCTGGCAGGAAGGTGACTCAAGTAGTGCGTCTGGGTAGCCTGGGGCTGCGCTTCCCCCAAGGCCACATCTAGGTTCTTGGGGAACTTCATTTGTTGTGAAAATCGGAAATGAAAAGACAGTTGGTGACAAACTCCCTTCTCCATCACCTCCTTATTGGACAGAAACGACCCAGGAATGCGCCTCATGTGAGTCCTATTCTTTCTTGGGGTGCACACCCGCTGCTGGAAGTATGAACAGCAGGTTTGAAGGGGAGGGGAGCGCTGACCCGGGCAGTGCGCAGGGAGTCTCAAGGGGGGCTGACGCAGAGGGAGGGTCAGGCACTCCCGGGTCCCCGGTCTCGGCCTGGCACCCACCTCAGTCACGACGGTGGACCAGTAGACGTCTTGGCTGAACTCCCAGCCATCCAGGCAGCTCTCCAGCTCCAGCTGTCCCAGGTCCACGTCGCGCCCCGGCTCTAGCCCGAGCGCCGAGAAGTTGGCGATGGTGGCGAGCCGGTAGCGGCGGCAGCTGTGGAGCACCTCGCGGCCGTCCCGCAGCCGCAGCGGGACACTGTTGTTGCGCCAGGCGCTGCTCAGGTTCGCGGCGTCAGGCACCCGGCAGCGGTGCTCTGGGGTCCCCGCCAGGAACACGACTGACATACCATTGAAGCCATTGGGGATGATGCTGGCGCTGAGCAGGAAGAAGATGAGCCGCTGGAAGGGTCCCCACTCGCCCAGGAAGGCGATCGCCTCGTCGTAGTCCCGCATCCTTCCCACTGCCGCTCCGAAATTTGCAACTACGGGTGATGAGAGCGTTCTCGGGGCAGTGTCGCGTAGCTGGGGGCTCCCCAAGGATGTCAGAACGTTCCCGGGGACAGGCAGGCTGTTGGAAATTGGGGTGCGCAGCCGGGGACCGGTCCTGGGAAACAGGCTGAGGGCGCTGGAGCGTTCCGGGAGCGGAGCTTGATGCCAATGTATACTTGGGACCACACCCCCATCCCTGGCCTGGCACTGGGAAGGGGAGGGCGCTGGGAAGGGGCTGGACTCCCGGCTGTCTCCGCCCAGTGCTCTGCGCGCCCGCCCGCCCTCAAGGACCTGACGGGGACTTCCACGCTGGGCTCAGCCATTCCGCCCGCGTGCCGGGTGAGAAGCTCGCTCTCGGTTGTCCTCAGCCACCCCGGAGCGCTGATTCCCAGACCTGGGCCCCACGTGGGAGGGCGGGCGCAAGCGAGGAGCCGAGGCCGGAGAGCAAGGTCTCGGAGAGGTCGGCCCTCAACCTGCTGGGGTCGCGTCACCCCGGGCCCAGACTCCGGCAGGGTTCCCTCCGCGGTCTCCTCTAATCTGGAGGCTGAGCTTAGGCGGCCACGCGGGGGGCGCGGAGGGGCGAGTCGGTGGAGTCGGTTCCCGGGAAACTTCTGCGGGCGGCGGAGCTGCAGGAGCGCGCCCTGTTCTGTGGCGCCCGGCGCAGGCAGCTGGCACACGCCGACAGGGAGCTCATTTCCCACGAGTCCTAGGAGAGCTCAATTCGGTCAACCCTGGCGGCGCCCGGACAGCCAGGACCCTCGCCTTGCACAGGGAAAACAGGCCCACAGCCTGGAAGGGATGAGCAAGGTCACACTACGTCAGAGATGGGCCCGGACTGGAGGGAGGGCGGGGGCAGGAGAAAACCGAGTGCCCGGGAGGCGAGTTTCCTCCCCCGCACGCCGGCGGAATGGCTGAGCCCAGCCTGGAATCCCTCGCCGGGTCCATGGGCGGGCGGGCGCCAGGACATGGAGCCTGCCCATTGCGGGAGCACAGTCATGGAGGCACTGTCATCACGCTGGGTTCTGATTTTGAGCCCTTGCTCTCCTCACGCCCCCAGGGCGCTTTATCTTGTCAGGTTGCCAGAGCTTTCTCCGACTGGAAGGCTTTTGTTTGCAGAAGGGCCTGGCCCCAGTCCAGGAACAGAGAGGGAGGGAGGGAGGGAAAGAGAAGGAGGAGATCCGATTTGGCGCTCAGACCCAGCAGGGTAACCAAAGCAGGGACCACGGCCTCCCTTTTTTTTTTTTTTTTTTTTTGCTCAGTGCCCAGACCTAAGGCCCGTCTGCTGTTGTGTGAGCTAGCCCGAGGCTGGAGCCTGAGCCCTGGGGTTCACGAGGCAGATAAAACTGACAGGGTGAAGAGCTCACCTCTCGGAGATTTTGCACAAGTATGTTTGTTTCTCCAGGCCCCGATTAAGAGGCGGAGGGACATTTCTGCCTCTTTTTGTGTAGCTTCCACTCTGACCCCTCCTCTTAGGAGGACTTCCCACCCCCTTGGAACCTCAGTTTCCTACCTGTAATAAGACTATACATCCTGATGTGCTAGGACAGCTCTGATTTATGCCTATTAATCCAGTGAAATTATTAATAGAGCCTCCTGTATTTTCACAAGTATCCTTCTTCGAATGATATATTATGGTCATTATCTTACTTAGCTTGGAGTTTCATCTCCCTACTCTACCCCAAATAATAGAGCAAAGTTGGAGACAAGAACTTACATAAGGTCGTTTATTTTGAGTAGTGATACCATAAAACGAAGCGAGGGACTAGGGAGGAGAGTGAACAGGGAGGGAGGTAAAGCCCACATAGACTGAAATTGAGATGGTTATTGGTGATGACCAGGATCAGTAAGAGTGCTGTGTGAAGCCCTAGTGGAGCCTAAGAATAAAGGGAAAATTAGCAATACTGAGCCTGTCTTTACTTAAAATTTTGATATTGTGTTCATCATGGGTATTTGCATTAATTTCTATTTTAAAAAATATTGAAGTATAATTAATCTTGGTTACTGAATTTCTTGGTGCCTCCTTAAATTTGCACCAGAGACAAGTGCCTTGCTCTTTTTCCTCCCCTCAGCCTTGTCTCAATCCGCATTGCTATGGGTTACTGAGGTTTAATCCCACTGGGGACTTCTAAAGAGCCATATAGAATGAGGAGGTATTTGTTTCCTAGTTCTGTCTCCATTGGTCAACTCCTTGCACTTCCAGGTTGTACATACGTGAGTGCTGAACAGATACCACTCAACTATTTGCCATTGCTCACAAGTGTATGTAAACCTTTATGTGGAATTGTTTTGTCCTCCATACAAAATGAATGAATAGGTATACTGCTTACAGCTTAGCTCACTGGGGGAATTTCCCTTCAAAGTTATTTAGGGCTACCCACTAAATGAAGCTATGTTAGAGGAACAATTTTTTTTTTTTTTTAACTACTATCAATGTCTAAAGCTAATCCATCTGTGAGTCAGGGCTGTTTTTCCCTTCATCAATTGGTTACAGAGAACTACCCACTAAGGCTGTAGGTCTGAGCTAAGACAGAAGGGTTGATATAGCTGATAGCCGAGGTAGGTGTCATAGGAGTCTAAGCCACCTTTTGTTGACTTAAATGCACCCTATTGACCTGCTTAGTCCTGATCCTGAATTTACCATTCCTATTATATGATGGATTGCTGATAAGTCTGTTTTTTTTTTTGTTTGTTTGTTTGTTTTTTTTGTTGTTGTTTTTTTGAGAGGGTCTCACTCTGTCACCCAGGCTGGAGTGCAGTGGCAAGATCACAGCTCACTGCAGCCTCAACCTCCCTAGGCTCAAGCGATCCTTCTACTTCAGCCTCCCAGGTTGCTGGGACTATAGGCAAACACCACCACGCCCAGCTAATTTTTTTTTTTTTTTTCTGTATTTTTTAGAGATGGGGTTTTGCCGTGTTGCCTCCTGGGCTCCTAGGCTCCTGGGCTCAAGTAATTCTCTGGCCTCAGCCTCCACCCAAAGTGCTGGGATTACAGGTGTGAGCCACCATGTCTGGCTTAAACCTGCCTAATCTTATGACATGATAGACTCTGACAATTCCTGGCTTACAATGGGTATCTCTGATTGCATAGACCCTTGATGTCCCATTGCTAGGCTCTCGGTTTTTATCGGGGCCAAACAGCTGTTTTTCAAAAGTCAAATAACTCTCTGCTGCATGGCCTTTCTCCAGAACTTTAGAGATCTGTGCTGAAACTCTTTTATTAGGGCATGTCAGAGACTCTGCGCCGCAGCCTTATTCATCATGTATGCCTCTAGCCCCATTGTATCAGATGGATTATATGAACCAAATGGTAGAGAAGCTTGTACTCTAGTTGGACACACTGTACAGCTCTCTCCTGCTCTGGTTTTCACCTGAAACTGAGAGCCTTCAGGGGCACCCAATAGATGGGTCAGAAGAATACTCCACCAAGCACTATGCCTTAGTGTTGGAGGATACAGAGCTCAACAACTTGCCTTTACTTTACAGGGGATAACCTGGTATGACTACTGATCCCTGATAACTTTACCCATTTGTTTCAAAATAATATGGGATAGAAGAAGTTGGTGGGGATATAGATGAAATAATATGGGCTATGAATAGTGGTTCTAGGGATTCGTTTTATTAGTTTGTCTACTTTTACATCCATTTAACTTATTGTAGAACAAAAAGGTAAGAAAAAATTTGAACAATATGAATGCCCTGAATCTTCATATTTTTGTCTTCTATCCTTTGGCATGTACATGTCTTTACTAGGACATCTAGAGTTCTTGCTTCTTCTTGCTTACTAGGTCAAATTAGCATTAGGTCATCAACACAGTGGACTACCATGATGTTTAATGGAATATTGAGACAATCAAAGTTGCTAGATACTGTGTTGTGACAGAGAGGAGAATTAACATAGCCTAGAGGCAAGAGAGTGAGTATGTACTGCTATTATTCCCACATAAAAGCAAACAGTTTTTCATCCTCCTGACTGAAGGATATTAAGAAGAAAATATTTGATGTTGAAATGAATCTCTGCAATGCCATCCAGGATGTGGTTTTACTTCTCATTTAATAAATTAGTAAGAAAGGTCAGGGTAAGTGTCAGGGGCTTTCATTTGGCCCTTCTTACCTTAATGGCTCTTAATAAAATAGGGAGTAAATGTTAGGGTACTGCCAGTTGCTAGAGTATCTGTCCCAGTTATTTACTTAGAGATAAGGAAATTAGTACAGTGTGGATCTTCAGACTTCTTGGATCTGTTTGCATGAGTACTCCATTTACCTGGCTTTCACGAGCCTCTATCATGGGGGGACCATGATAGTGTTTCCCCCCAGCATTGATGCCAGCTCATACTCTGTACCTTTGAAAGTCTGGTTCTTTTTCTTCTCCTTGACCAGAGTTACTCTGATAAAAGGCCACAGATCCCTCATGTGGAAAGATTAGGGAAATAATTATCTTGTCTACTTTTGGCAGCACTGGGGGGCTCTTCTATAAAAAGACTTGACCATTCCTTAAATCAATAGGCTCTGAGCCTGAGAACTGGCCTACATTGAGGAGATTTATGAGGAAATACTATTTCCCATTATGGCAGCTGGCATCTGCCTTCTGCTCACGAGCTCTTGATTTTGGGGACTGCTGTTGTTACAGTCATGTAACACCCAGTCATCTGCCAATTTAGTTAACTCCTAGGGACACTATGGTCTATTAGCTATTGCCACAGATAGACCCTATAGGTGAAAGCATTCTGGTTGCCATTTGGTTTTATGGTAATTATTATATCTACCCTTCCTCTGTTGATTGTTATCCATCTGGTCTCTGCAATTCCAGAGTCCTACCATCCCCACTGACACTAAGGATTCCTCACCTTTACATGTTGTGTTACCTCAGTGAAAAGAGTGGCCTCTGGACTTCCCATGGGAATGTAGTCTTCTAGTAGGTTCTCTGGTCTTGCATAATAACTACAATCTAACATGCTTATCCCTCTGAGCCTTCTGACTCCTTCGGTATTCTGCCAAGGAAGTTCTGGCGTCTCTACTTCATTTCCGAAGGTCGTAATTGTGTCCAAGTTTCAAAGACGTGTCTCAGAAGCATGTCAGAATGGTTTTATGTATCCTTGCTTGGATGTTAATCCCTGAATAATGAGAGTGCCCCCAGATTGATACATTCTTACACCCCTCTCCTTATACCCCTGTTATCCCTGTTCCTGCCAGAACATAGGTCCTGTAATTTTTTCAGTGTGTATGCTATTTGCTTATAAGTCAGATACCGTATTTCTCCACTTAGGCTGTGCTGAGACCTAACCCTGGTTATTGGTCTGCAGACAATGAAGGGAGGTAGGGGATATCAAGGAGAATAAGCATCACTTTGGGGCCACTTGCCTTAGGAGGAGTCTTGGCAGGATTCCAGGCAAGGAGAGGCTTGTCTCCTATAGCAGGAGAAAGATAGCTGCTTCTACTGGCCTTGAAGGTTGAGGGGAATCCAGGAATTCAAAATTCTCACATTAATCTACTCAAATGTTCCCATTCTGTGTTCCAGGGTTCCATATGTTTCCTATGAGGGCCATGACTCCGTTGTAGAAAGTAGAGCCATCACAGCTGTGAATCCCTTCCTTGCAGGTCTGCCTTCTAGGACCACTTTTATGTCGACTGTCTTAGCCCAGGTTTCCTCCTGAAAGCAAAGCCTGAGTCAAGAGTTTTTGTGTATGTGATTTATTTGGGAATGGATCCAAAGGAACAGGAATAAGTGACTGGGGAGAGTAAATCAGGAAAGAAGGGAAGCCAATGTAAGAGTGCAGAGGCTGGGTGCGGTGGCTCACGCCTGTAATCCTAGCACTTTGGGAGGCCGAGGTGGATGGATCATGAAGTGAGGAGTTCAAGACCAGCCTGGCCAAGATGGTGAAACCCCGTCTCTACTAAAAATACAAAAAGTATCCAGGCATGGTGGCGTGCACCTGTAATCCTAGCTACTCGGGAGGCTGAGGCAGAGAATTGCTTAAACCTGGGAGGCGGAGGTTGCAATGAGCCAAGATCGCGCCACTGCGCTCCAGCCTGGGCAACAAAGTGAGACTCTGTCTCAAAAAAAAAAAAAAGTGCAGAATCTCAGACCAGCCCGAAGAGCTGCAGCTGCCTTTTGCGCCCTCCCTGCCTTCCTCATCCTCCCTGCCGACATCACACTCCAGTTCCTGCTTGAATTTACTTTGGCAATGTGATTGGAATGTATCCGGCTCAGAACTATGCCACGCCAAACCTGGGTAAAACACTTGACGAAATGAAAAGGGGAATGCCAAGAAGAAACCCCCTAGTTCATGAGGCCGACTCCAGCACTGCCTTCTGGTTACACTGATTCCACCACTCTTAAGGGCCTCCTTTACCATCTCAACCAAAGCCTTTTGTTTTCATCTCCAACCTCAGCGATTTTCGTCTTGGCTAGACTCTGTGCTGCCTTAGGGCAGAAATGGGGCCACAAGTTGAGAACTACCTATGCAGTGTGACAGGTCCCCTGCCAGGTTATTTAAGGGTACATGTCCACTGCCTGAACCCTGAAGGCCTGTTCCACTTCCTTCCCTGAAGGAAGGCCAAGGCCATGGTGTCTAGCTGAGGAATAGGTGTCCCTGAGAACCCAAACATCCTGGAGAACAGCTGAGAACCTACCAAGGGAAACAGTCCCATCACACACACATTGTAGGTAAAGAGACAGAAAATTAGCTTAGAGATGGGAGGTGGCACAGATCTCTAAAGCTGTCCCGCTGCCATTCAGGAGTGCCTCATGCATAAATCCCAATAAACTCATCTACTAGCCAAGCTGAACTTGTCCCAGACATGCTTGGTCTCTTTGCTCCCTCCCAGTTTGGGGTAAGGTTTTTAAAAATACAATTCCAGGTTTTTCTCATTACAATTGGCGTCATGAGCAGGATCTGAGAAACCAATGGATGAATTAGGAAGGCGCATCTGCGGGGAGAATCCTAGGGCGGTTGGCAATATGCATGTGGGGTGGAGTTGCCTGACTGCTCAACCTTCATGGGCCACTGTGGACTCTGGGAAAACACTGGCAGAAACTGAATCACCTATTGTAAGAAGGTAAGATATTAAAATATGATAAAGATAATAAATGTGCTGTTGTTGCAATAAGGGTAGCTACTGAGAAATGAGAGCAGGAAACGGAGAAAGGGTAAAAACTCCTGCAGAGGGGCAAAGGCATGCCAGGTTTTCTAGGACACCAGCAGGTTACATATTATGGCCTATTCTTGTGCATGTTCTAAAACTGATGGGCAAATAACAAAAACAAAAAATTCAGAGCTCAAATGGTTAACCTGCAACTATATATAGAGTTAAGCAGTATCTTCGGATGCTCTGTTTCTCTTTCCTTTTCCACATGCTTTGAATCTGCTGTTATTAAGCCACCAGTGTTGAGATAAAACTCACTGTTTATGGTAACACTAATTCAAGGTTATTTGAAGATTTTGTTTTTCTTATACAATTAAGCCAGTTCTAGTTAAAATATAAACAATAAAACTCATTCGAAACCGAAAAATAAAAGGAAAAAACAGGTTTTTAAAAGTCAAGCTGCTATGGAAACTGCTTTACCCCGAATTTTGATCCACAGCTTTCCTTGGATTACCTATTGGGAAAAATAGAGTTTAGTCATAACAGGTCCCAATTTTGTCAAAAGGTTTGGGTCCAACAGTCTTTTGTAAAAATAACAAATTTATCATACAGTCTCATGGCTAGAGTTCTGAAGTAAAAGTATCAGATCTTTGTGTATGTATGTATACACATGTTTAAATACATTATATATGTGCATGTATTATATGTCCTAACATGCTACCAAATAAAATTATAAATAAATGGGTATAAAGTCCAAATGCTTTTCAAGTTCACATGAATTCAACAATCTGTGGTAAATAAGTTGGCTTTTAAATTATTGGTAAATAAAAATGAAGATATCTTCAAAAGTGTCAGCATACATTTTTGTCTGAGTCTACTGATAAAAAACATTTTATATTTGCCTCTGCTAGATACTTTAAGATGTCAGGGTTTTACATGAAAGTTAGAAGACTGTAAACCCAGCCAAAAATAAAATGATCTTTGTGTGACTTTTTTGACAAGCAAGACTAATTTGATATTGTTGGTTTAATGAAAACAACTTAATTTTCTGAGTTATCAGCAAGAATCCCCATGTGTTTGACTTTAAGGCTCTTGTTTAGATGAACACCTGATATTCACAAGCTATGAAAATGGTTAACAGGGAAATAACTTGCAATGATGATTAGCTTTGTTGACTCTCTTGGTTCTCACAAGTAATGTAGATAAACTACTAAAAATGAATAAACTGAGTAAATGAGATAAATGTGTGTAGGTTAAACTTCTGTATAGTTTAAAATCTTAAAATTATTTTAGGTCCTCAATGAATGTCTAAGGCATTTCCAATTTGAAAAGGGTTATGATATGGGGGAGGTATTTGTGGACCTTAACGAGCTAGATAAAAACAAGGACCGGCCGGGTGCGGTGGCTCACGCCTGTAATCCCAGCTTTTTGGGAGTCTGAGGCGGGCGAATCACGAGGTCAAGAGATCAAGACCATCCTGGCCAACATGGTGAACCCCCATCTCTACTAAAAATACAAAAATTAGCTGGGCGTGGTGGTGCGTGCCTATAGTCCCAGCTGCTCGGGAGGTTGAGGCAAGAGAACCTCTTGAACCTGGGAGCCAGAGGTTGCAGTGAGCCGAGATCATGCCACTGCACTCCAGGCTGGTGACAGAGTGAGACTCTTTCAAAAAAACAAAACAAAACAAAACAAAACAAAACAAAACAAAACAAGGACCAAGTCCAGAAAATATCAAAGAACAAAAAGGGGATGGGCCAACTGAATGCCTGTACACTTGCCCTGGTATAGGCAGGCAATTAACATGAAACAATACCACCTGCCAGGGATGCTTTGAAATCACCTGAACAATCCAGGAATTACATAAGGCACAAATAGTTCAGAGCACCTACAACAGCCCTATGTGGCCTGCAAAGAAGAAAATGACAGTAAACTACCATGAGCTAAACAGCTAAACAGAGAGATGCCACCTGTATCACAAACAGAGTGATGTACCCAGTATTGCTCAACTGCTAGAGCAAATGGTCCTTAAGCTGGGAAATGTCCATGCTGTGATTAATTTGGCTAATGCCTTTTAAAGTATTTCTTTAGCAGAAGATTCACAGGAGCAGTTTGCCTTCATTTGGGAGGGTGAACAATGGACTTTCCAGGTGCTACCACAAGAGTATCTGTGCAGCCCCACCATCTTTCATGATATGATTGCACAGGACCCGTCTAGACTTTTTTGCCTACCTCAGTCTTCCTGTTTTACCATACCGATAATATAATGTTAACCCCAGAATCTCTTACAAATCTGGAGACTGCCCTGCCTACCATCTTAGACAGCCTAAAGGACAGGGAATGGGAAGTCAACCCCCCAAAGATACAAGGGCCCAGTGTAGCCATCAAATTCCTAGGAATTACCTGGCTGGGTAAGACACGAAACATACCCAGAGCTGTTACTGATAAGATAGCACAGCAGCCTATTCCTCAGACAATAATTTTTCCTCAGTTTATTAGGCTACTGGAAAATATTCATCCCTTATTTAACACAAACCCTCCAGCCTTTACACACCCTAGTAAAAAGGGATGCAAAGTGGGACTGGACACATATAGAGCAAGAGGTATTTGACAAAGCGAAAATGTTGGTAAAAGAAGCCCAAGCATTAGGTGCCCCACAGCCACAGCACCCTTTTGTATTAGAAGTCACTAGAGATACCACAGGGATGAAATAGTGTTTGTGGCAAAAGCAACCAACAGTAATGGTACTTGTAAGGTTTGGTCTCAATTATGGAAGAGGGCAGAATCCCACTCTATAGTCCTGGAGCAACAACTCTGGCTGTATATAGGGCATTGCAACAAATGGAGGCCATCACCAGAAAGCAAACCATCACAATAAAAAGGGCCACTCCTATAAAAGGGGAGATGGAGGGCCTTCTAGCCAAGCCCGCCCCTGGGATAATACAATCACACACTCTGCTGAAGTGGCATGCCTATCTACAACAGGGGGTGTCTTGTCCATGAGTCCTAGTCTAAGTCAGGCACCACAGAAAATGCTCAGACCCATCCACTTTGAACAAGTGGAAGGGGCCGACATGGCAATGAATCTACCTACTAGGCCAACCACCATATATGAAGGGATCCCATTGATAACTACTAGGGTCTAATACACTGATGGGTCTAGCAAAGGCACCCAACACCAATGGTTGGCAATCATGGTGAAAATGGACACTGACAACGTATGGTTAGAATGGGAATTAGGAAAAAGCAGTCAATGGGCCATGCTATAGGGAGTTTGGATACTCATCACCCACGAGCCCTGGCCATCCATCATTTGCACAGATAATTGGATTACATACAGAGGCCTTACCATGTGGATCAATCAGTGTGCCACAGACAACTGGCAAGTTTGGGGCAGGCTCCTCTGGGGAATGTCCATGTGGCAAGACATCCACATCAGGTTACAGGAAAGGGATATCCATCTTGTGATGTACCATATGGATGCACATAACCCCAAACCACCTCCCAGAAATCAAAAGGTGAATGCCCTTACTCACTCACATGCAGGCAATTTGCCCAAGCTCATCCGAGGAAACTCCCGTATGTGTACATCATAAAAACGACCACCAGGGCAATCACAGAGTGGCCCATAGCAAAGGCAGCAGACATCCCTATCCAATATGCAAATGTTCTGGCAGCTGTTCAGACCATGAGATCTGCTCACAACTGCGACCTAGAAAGATTCCCTCCACACCAGGTCACATACATCAAGCCATACAAACTATGTAAGCCTGGCAAGTCAATTATATTGGTCCCCTGCCCCAGAATAGAAAGAAAAGATATGCCTTAACTTGTACGAACACAACGGGGCTGCTACAGGCCTTCCCAATAAAATGTGCCACTCAACTGGAGATCATCAAATGTCTCACTGCTCTTTTTTTTTTTTTTTTTTTTTGAGACAGAGTCTTGCTCTGTCCCCCAGGCTGGGGTGCAGTGGCACAATCTTGGCTCACTGCAACCTCCGCCTCTCAAGTAGCTGGGATTACAGGTACCCACCACCATGCCTGGCTAATTTTTGTACTCTTAGTAGAGATAGGTTTTCACCATGTTGGCCAGGTTGGTCTCGAACTCCTGACCTCAAGTTATCCACCCACCTCGGCCTCCCAAAGTGCTGGGATTATCAGCATGAGCTACCATGCCCAGCCCTCACTGCTCTTAACGTCATCTGTGGCATACCAAAAAGGATAGATAATGATCGAGGCCCCAATTCACAGGTCATAATATCAAGCACTGGGCATCAGAACAAAATATAGACTGAAAGTTCCACTTACCATATAACCCAACAGGGGCAGGCCTTACATGCATTGTCTTAGGACTGGACTAAGAATCTCCCTGAAGCTATACAAATTTTAAATGTCACCCACTACCATGCATGGCATCACTTCCTGTGAATGGTTGGCAAGGTCTGTAAAACAGGCCTCACAAACACTTGGGGTTACCTATGAGACTCAGAGCCATGATCCTGAAACAAATGGCCAGACTTTGCCCCTGAGCACATCAGTGGATCTACCAAGTGGTAATGGCTACATGGACCCAAAGTCGAGCTGGAAAATGCCCCCATACTGGATTGATTTTATAGCACTGGAGGATACCGTAAAGACTGACAGAGGGGAAATGATCCCAGCTGTGCTCCTTGATGGAGATCCGAGAGACTGACGTTATCAACATGCAGCAACACTAACACCTGCTAGATGCGTTATAATGTGGATAGCACAGGCAAGGTAGAAACTTGCCACTGGACTTTATACCCACCCCTGTGGAGGGAAATCCTATATAGTACTGTAAGCCAGGCTTGAGGCCCAGGGCAGTTGCCCCAATAGGGCCAATGGGAAAAATCATTATGTTAGCAAGAATTATGTTACAAGGAATAGATACACCTATGAGGGTTTCTACTAAACGTCTGTGTTTATGCCCAAACGCTATGGCTTCTTCTACCCATGGTAGCTAATAATGCCTTCCTGGACTGGGCTGCAGCTACAGCAACAGTCAACAACCAGCCCAGTTACTGGTTATAGGGATACCTCCCCCTGTCAAATGATAATGGTATGCCTTGGAATAGTCTGCCTTTCTCCCAAGAGAACTGGAATGATTTGTTCAACAGCATCAATAAGGCAATCGGGCTCACTGGGGATTGCCTCCACCTGGAGGCCAAATTGCCAACATGACAGAGATCCAACAACATACATCCTTATAGGCACTACCTGTTATTTCTCCGATAAAGAGAATCATGTCACAGATGCTTTAAATCATTTGTCAACTCAGATCCATGATATAGCTCAATCACGTTACTTTGACTCATTCTTAAATTAGGTACATACCTTACCTACTTGCTGGAATTATGTTTTGCTAATAGGCATCATAATTATAGTTAGCTTCTGCTTTTTATGCTGTTATGTATACCATGGAAGTGGCCTGTATCCACAAACTGTGGCTATACATTATAGACCCCTATAGCTCTTCCCCTTGTTTCCTGCTCAGGGATTCTCGAGCAAGACTGGTGGAAAGAATATAAGAGCTGGGGAATGGGATAAATTGAAGTATGACAGTTTACCCAACCAGGTTACTTAAGGGTGATGTCCGCTGCCTGACTCTGAAGACCAGATGATGACCCAGGGCCATGGTACCCAGCCAAGCAACAAATGACCCCGAGGACCCAAACATCCCAGAGAATAGCTGAGAACCTACCGAGGGAAACAGTCCCATCACACACACAGAGGACGCAAAGAACCAGAAAATTAGCTTAACAGCAGCTTAGGGATGGGAGGCGGCACAGATCTCTAAAGCTGTCCCGCTGCCATCCAGGAATGCCTCATGTGTAAGTCCTCATAAACTCATTTGCTTACCAAGCTGGACTTGTCTGAGGCACTCTGGTCTCTTGGCTCCCTCTCAGTTTGGGGGAAGGTTTTTTTTTTTTTTTAAATACAATTCTGGGTTTTTCTCGTTACATTACCCTTGTATTTCCGACATCCTTATCTCTTTCCACATCTTCCTTTCAGCAGCTTGGGAGGTTCTAAGACTGGAATTACGGTGCTAGATTAGTGAACGTGACCTTTAATGAGTAGTTTTTCCTTTATTCTTTGGGATTTTGACTACCTTTTGCCAGATGAAAAATTGGTGAGTTTTGTGTAGCTGACTGGATACAAATAATGCTGATTTCACATTTTAGCAAAGATGCTTATTAAACAGTTGGTACTAAATTGTGTTGTTTCTAGGTAATTAAAATTAATATTCAGAAGCCGAAGAAGAGGAGGAGGAGGAAGAAGAAGAAGGAGAAGGAGAAGGAAGAAGGAAGAAGGAAGGAAGACGGAAGACGGAAGAAGGAAGAAGAAAGGAAGAAGAAAGAAGAAGAAGGAAAAGAAGAATAAGAATGCAGCAGTAGGTTGTTTACAGATGTAAGACATTGGGGGATGCGTCTCAGAAATGTCTGTCTTTAAGGTTTGGAAGTAGGGAATATTTAGATCTGGGCTGGAGTTACCTATTTGGGAGTGGTCATAACTGCAGAGTTCCTGAGGCCCTTGCTGTGACAGCAGAGCCAGCCAGGGTTCCTGGTTGCAGGCATGCTCACAGAATTGGTGGGAAAGCTGACGTCCTGCTGAGATAAGCAGAAATCAGCTGTTGGAGATGGCACCCGCCTGGGAATTAGACAGACCAGAGTGGAGCGCTGACAGGGCAGCCTGCTTCAGACTGAGCCTGTAGGGGAGGAGTGGCTCCTTGACTGGGCCAGGTGGCCTCTGATCACTGTCCTCCCAGAATAAGTCCAGTGGGGCTGGGGTGAGACCACAAAAGGAGGGTAGGGACAGTTTAGAAGGGATGTGGTTATTAGCGCACACAGCACCAACCACCCTAGACAATGAGCATCTGGGGAGGAATGGAGGAGCTAGGACAGAGCCGTGAGGGGTGGTGCCTCAGGGGCAGGCAAGCGAGTGGACAGGAACACTGGCTGGGAAGGCACAGGGTGACAGGACTGAGGAGTAAGAGACTGCTTCTACCCAGAAATCTCTTTCTGGGTGATGAGACAGTCTCCAGCAATTGGAGAAAGAGCCCTGGGAGTTGGGAAGGGGCCAGTCCAGGCTGTCCCTCAGCAAGCTCCTGGAACTATGGAGGTTCGGTGAATAGTGGGGATGACCCATTTAGCCGGGATCATGACCAGAGGAGCGAGTCGAGCAGGTGTGGTGGTGGGTTCATGCATATCAGAGCTGGTGATCAGGTGCTGTGGCACCAGCCTTGTCCACACTCAGATCCAAAGCTTCAGGGGTCACCTTTACTCTGCCCAGCTTCCACCATTCCATGCCCCATGCAAAAAGTTGGTAAGTATGAGCCTGCACTCTGGGCTGTTCTGGGGACCCTGCCAAGCGGAAACAGATCAGCACCCTTCAGAAATGGCTTGGTCAGAGTCACTAAACCACTGGTAGGCAGGCAACACTCTCCAGGGAAGACTGGTATGTGCCACTGCTTTGGTTGCCCTTGCCATGGAGATTTGCTAGGGCGCGTGTGACCTTGGCAAGTTTCTTAACCTTTCTGAGCTCATCCATAAAATGGGGATAATAACCATACTTCCTTTCTGGTTGGTATGAGGATTAAAAACAATCATATCATTCACTAAGGGCTTGGAGACGAAGGCCTGGGACACATTAACTCCCAAAATAGTTATTATCCAACTCCCTTCCCTTCTTCTGAGACTGTGGGTGTGCTCCAGCTTCCCATGAAAATGCAACTACAGACCAAGAACACCCTGGATGGCAGCGCAGGTTTCTTGCACTGCAGTCATTGTCAGTGAAGAAGCTGGTGTGTGTGTGTGTGTGTGTGTGTGTGTGTGTTTGGGTGTTAGGGGCAGTGCATCAGCCTCTGAGCTTGGCTCACCAGGTCTGACAGACACACTTAAGGGCTGGTTAATGGGGTTTCTGAGCCCACATGACTGAGACTGACCCCAGACCCTGCAGGACCCAGTGAGGTCTCTAGCAACCTCTCCTGGGATTTCTAGTCTCTGCATTCCAGCCACAAATGGATCTATGTCAGACACTAGCAAAGTTGAGGTTTGGTCTCTGTGGGGACCCGAATAGTTTCCCACTTGTGGTAGAGGGGACGCAGGAGGACAGTGCTGCTTACTAGAGTGGCCTCTTCACTACCGTTAAACCTTTTGAGAGGTTCCACCTCCATTCAGAGGTGCTGAGGGAATGTTGTCAGAAAGACAGATTGTTCTGTGAGAAAATGATAAACCAGAAAGTTACGTGAAAAGCAAGTCAGGGGTCGGCCTGGGGTGCAAGACAAGAAGTTGGGTAAGAATGAGTGTCCAGGATAGCACTGGAGTGCACATAGATGGGAGGGGGCACCCGGAGGTGGAGGGGAGGTGGGGCACTCCCCAGGTGGGGCAGAGGGACTCAGGGCCCACAGCCCAGGCTTCTAGGCATCATGGTGTGGTGCAAGTCACAACACTGCCCCCACCCATCCAACTCAGCAGTTCAAGGGCTGTGAGCCCAGGGCCAAGCTAGCGCACCCCCTAGAGGGGCTGAGTCCTTGGCCATGAAGGGAGGGCTGGCTTGAAGCTGCATCTGGGCTCCGCCTACCTTCACCCCTTTCTTTGGTTCTCTAGTAGGAAGGTAGCAAATAACAAAGCTTGTCACTCAGAGAACCAGAAAGGACTCCATTTGTGTTTCAACCTCCTTGGAGGGTCAAGGAAGCCCGCAAGAGTCTTGAGGAGAGTTTGATGGGGCTGAACTTACAGCTCAGCACCATGAGAGCTACAGAGGCACGAGTTGTCCACAGAGGCCAGCAGTGGCTGTGTACTTCATGCAGCCTTGTGAGCTGCGATTTGGAATTTAGACTGTGTCCTAAGAGCAGTGAGGAGTCATGGAAACTATAACAGACAAGATTGACAGGGAATTGCACTTGAAAAACCTCCTTTAGCTGTTATGTAGAGAAAGGATTAAGGGAGGGGCCAAGCAGGAGACAGGGAGGCAAAGCAGAGGCTGTTACACTGTTCAGCATGAGACGGTGGCACCTGGACTGGGGAGAGTGGGCTGGTTTGGAATTGATTAGGGATGAACGCAATCATGCTTGCTAACTAGTTTCACTGCATTTACCTTTGCCCCTTAGGGCCTATTCTCCATACAGCAGACAATGTGATCCTAGTTAAAACATAATTCCAGGTCATGCTGCTTCTCTGGCTTCCCATCGCAGAGTAAAAGTCAAAGTCCTTACCATGACTGTAGGAGAACAGCCTGTTGTGTGGCAAGAAAAAAAAAAAAAAAAAAAACAGGGTCTCATTCTGTTGCCTAGGCTCGAGTGCAGTGGCAAGATCATAGCTCACTACAGCCTCGAACTCCTGGGCTCAAGGGGTCCTCCTACCTCAGTCTTCTGAGTAGTTTGGACTATAGGTGCATGCCACCACATCTGGCTATTTTTACTATTACTCTTATTATTATTATTGTTATTATTATTATTATTATTATTCTGTAGAGAGGGGGGTCTCTCTATGTTGCCCAGGATAGTCTCGAACTCCTGGCCTCAAAAGATTCTCCTGCCTTGGCCTCCCAAAGTGCTGGGATTACAGGTGTGGGCCACTGTTCCAGGCCATGACACCATCTTGATCCAAAGCCACCAAAATGACGAATGTTTGACCCCTAGATACCAAGATATTCATCAGCAAGCTCTTTAAACAATGCCTGTAGAATAGAAAACTCTTCATAAAGATGCTTATCTAACCTCCCCAGTGGTCACAAGTCTTGGCAAGAAAGTCTGAAGACGGGACCAGCTGCACATGTTTTACCTTAAGAGTTTGCTATATAAAGGATACTTTCTGGATGGCTGGTGTCAGGATTCAGTCTTGCAGCCACCTGAGACATCACTTCTGTTCATAAGTCCCTCTTATATATTTCTCTCTGAGAAACTGGATTTGTTAACCTCTTTCTTTGGCTTCTCAGCTCCCTCGGTCTTTGGGTTTGCATAGTCCTGCTATCCATGGAACAATGGCTCACAAGGGCCAACACAGCCTTCTCTCTCTCACATCTCTCTGATGACCTCATCTACTACTTCCAGCTACCTCACTTACACCACTTCAGTCACTGCTTGCCCAGGGCCTTAGGGTTTCCTGTGCCCTCTGCCTGGAATGTAATCCCCCCCGATATACCTGCACAGATGCTATCTTACCACCTCAGTCCTCTGCCCAAATGTTACCTTATCTGTGAGGCCTTTCCAGATTCCATATATGAAGAGAATCCCTTATGCTCTACTGTAATGCCTTTTTTATTTCCTTAATAGTACTGCTTATAGCCTGTAGTTATTTTACATGTTCATTCAAAATGCGTTCCTAGTGTAGAACACAATGCCTGGCATATAGAAGGTTCTTAATAGGTATTTTTGTTTTTTGAGACAGAGTCTTGCTCTGTCACCCAGGGTGGAGTGCAGTGGCATGATCTTGGCTCACTGCAACCTCCACCTCCTGGGTTCAAGCAAGTCTCCTGCCTCAGCCTCCTGAGCAGCTGGGACTACAGGTGAATGCCACCACACCGGGGTAATTTTTGTATTTTTAGTAGAGATGGGGTTTTGCCATGTTGGCCAGGCTGGTCTTGAACTCCTGGCCTCAAGTGATCCCCCCACCTTGGCCTCCCAAAGTGCTGAGATTACAGGCCTGAGCCACTGTGCATGACCTTTTATAAATATTTAGTTGACTGAGTGAGTTGAGGTTGAGGATGCAGGAGGGAGCAGGTGCCCTCCAGGACAGCAGTCCCCAACCTTTTTGGCACCAGGGACCGGTTTTGTGGAAGACAATTTTTCCATGTATGGAGGGCAGGGATGGTTTCAGGATGATTCAAGCACATTACACTTATTGTGCACTTTATTCCTATTATTATTACATTGTAATATATAATAAAATAATTATACGACTCACCATAATGTATGGTGAAGGAAGCCCTGAGCTTGTTTTCCTGCAACTAGATGGTCCCATCTGGGGGTGATGGGAGACAGTGACAGATCATCAGACATTAGATTCTCATAAGGAATGTACAGCCTAGATCTCTTGCTTGTACAGCTCACAATAGGGTTCATACTCCTGGAGTCCTAGAATCCTAGAATTCCTACTCCTAGAATCCTAGAATTTGAGAATCTAATGCCACTGCTGATCTGACAGGAGGTGGAGCTCAGGCAGTAATGCAAGCAATGGTGAGCGGCTGTAAATACAGATGAAACGTCACTCACTTGTAAGCCACTTACCTGCTGTGCAACCCAATTTCTAGCAGGCCATGGGCTGGGGCCTGGGGATTGAAGACCCCTGCTCCAAGACTTACCTCCCACTGAGAACTTAGGCAGGATGCTTGCAGAAACCTGATGTGGGAGGTGAGGTGAAAGGTAGTGGGAGGAAGGGAAGCCCAGTGTATGTGTGAGTGGATGTGTGTGCTTGTGTGCCTGAGTGAGGGTGGGTGCTTCTCCAGGACCCCTTTACCTCCAAGTTCCTGGCCTGGGTGGAGTCTGGGCAGGACAGAGGTAAATCTGAGTCAGGGTCTGACCAAGGAGATAACAGGTTGTGCCAGAGGCACCAGGCAAAACTGGAAGGGATGGGATGGAGGGCATGTGGATGGGAACTATTAACTCTCCCTAGGGATGGGAGGGCCAAGGCTTTCCTCTAGGGGAGGGGGCAGTAGAGTTGGGCCTTGAAGAGTGAGTGCGAGTTTGCTGAGCCATGACAAAACAAGAAAGGCATTTTGAGCTTGAGAGAAGGTCTGAGGGCTATGAAAAGGTGAACTAGCTCAGAAGATGCTGGACTGGACTGTCTGCTGTAGCAGAGGAGATGAGACAAAGCAGTCAGCAGCCTGAGGTCAGAGAGGCTTTAAATGCTAGGCGGAGGACCAGGGACTCCACCCTGAGGGCCCCGAGGTCAGAGAGGCTTCAAAATGCTAGACAGAGGACCAGGAACTCCATCCTGAGGGCCCTGAGGTCAGGGAGGTTTTAAATTTTAGGAGGAGGACCAGGAACTCCATCCTGAGGGCCCTGGAAGAGTTGAAGCAAGGGAGTGAGAGATTCCTTCAGCTGCCCTGAAATGGGTCTAAAAATGCTTGGGAGGCAAAATCCTAGACACAGTGCTGGGTAGGATGTGATGGCTGGTGTGAGGGTGTAGAGGATGATATCCGTGTCTCTGGTTTGAAAGCCCCTGAGGTAAAGAACTGGGCCCTGGGGTTGGAGGGATGTAGCAGGTTTGGGGACAGCAATGAAAGTTGGTTCTAGCCAGGTAGGCTGGAGCCTGGAGCACTCTAAATTGGGATCCTGGATCTGGTTCCCCCTCTTGGAGAGAGGCTCTGATGTCCCGTGTCTCAGTACTGGGACCCTGGGCCATACATACCTTGTCCCATGAGGACCCTGTCCCAAACTTTCCACGGTCTACTACACTCAGGGGCCCTGGGCAGAAGAGGTGGGCTGGGGGGCTGGGTAGAGGCTGGGCCTTGAAGCTGGGGAAAGGACAAATGAGGCTGTCAGCTTTGAATGTCACTCCCCTTAGCTGCCCTCCAAGCCACCCCCAACCAGGATGCCCAGGCAGGGGCTGCTGTAGTTGCTGCAACCCTTCAGGGGTGGAGCTGTTGATCTCGGGGTAGCCTACGGTGGCAGGGAGCCTCTGAGTGGGTAGTTCCTGCATGGGAAAGGGGTTATTGCGTGTCCTGGGATTAAGGTGAGTACCAGCAGCTAGTGGATCTGTGGTAGCCAGTGGGAGAGTCGAGTTTCTGCTGGTGAGTGGGAATGAGAGGTGGGGGCCGGGGCCCATGGCTCCTGGTATTTTTCCACCCTCTCCTGTGCCTAATAATGCTTCCCTACTTTCCAGGGTGCCAGTCATCCTCTCCTCTCCCACTTATGACCGGGTGGGGCTGGGATCAAGTCTGCCGAGGCAGGTTGGGGAGGCAAGGGCAGACTCCTCCACTGCCCCACCCTATTTGGGTATGGCTGCGGGGAGCATGTGTGTACTGTGTGTGTGCGCACGCCTATGCAGCGCCACGGTGGGGCGCCCTCAGGGCCTCGCCGCACACATTCTGACCCCTTTGGAAGCAAAAAGAGACAAGGACCGGACATGGTCTGGGGTCACCTGCAGGACCAGGACCCCACCTTGCCTCACTGCTCTATCAGCACCTGCCTATTGCCCTGAACTGTGCTCCTTCAGCGAACGGAGGAGGCAAAAGGAGCCTTTAGAAGGGATCTCTAGCACAAATTTAACCATTAACAGAAGATCTATGAGAAGAAAGAAAAATAAAAACTTAAGCGAACACAGACACGATATCTGAATAAATGCACAGTAAGTGCAGATCACAGTCCTCTCTGGAGGAAGAGACTGATGCCAGTTCTTCCCAAGTGAGTCTCTAGATTCAGGGCAACCTGGTCACAGTTCAAAGAGGTTTGCTTTTCCAGAACCTGAAGCATGCAGTCTCAAATTCTGGCAACTGGAAATGTACAAGTATAGCTTTGACATGTTTGTAAATGACCAACAAGGAGGACAGATTGGCTATTAAACTCCAACACAGTAGTAATTACACAGGAACAGGGAATTAGATGACCAGAATCCAGTAACAAAGATTCGTACAAAATTAGGAAAAGTTCCTACCAATCATTAAGAAGAAGTTAAATAAGCCTCGGAAAAAAATTGTGAAGGGTTTGGGGTAACTTACACAAGAACTGCTCTTTTGAGAGTGAGGACCATTCTGTTCCCTTAGTGCTAGGCACCCAGCAAACACACCATAAATGCTCAAAGACTGAATGCTCATCACTGGTAATCAGAGAAATGCAAATTAAAACAACTGCATATGATATTTTACTTAACAGACTGGCAAAAATGAAAAAAGAAACGTAATATCCTGAGTTGGCAGGAGCACAAGGAAACGTCTCCTGCTGATGATGAATGTGAATTGGTAAGTTTTTTTGTGGTTTGCAATAGCACAAAATTGAAAACAGCACAAATGTACGTTACTCTGGGCTCGCTAAACAGGCACTAAATAAAACGAGTCAGTTTCTCTTCCCGAGCAAGTAAACTAGAGGGTTGATCCACGCAACCGGGAGTCTAGGACTCATCCTCGGGAGCGAACAAGCCACAATTCACAGACGATGTGTGCAGCCGGGACATGAAAGGCCCAAGGCAAACCCACCACGCGGTAAACGCCAGGACTCCGAGAAGGGGTGGAAGCCGGGACTCCAAGGAGGGGTGGAATTGACTTAGAGACAGGAGGGAGCCTCTTGGAGGGCAAAGCTGCCCTGGGCAAGTATTCTTTTCTTTCTAAACCTTCCTTCTGGTCTCCGTCTGGAAATTTAAGCGCGCCCCCTGGTGGGAGAGAGAGGAAGGGGAAGAAAAGGGGGTCTCCGGGTAGAATAAAGTGCTCCTGGGTGAAAGAAACCTGGAAGAGAGAATGCCAGGAAGTGCAGACCGCCCGCGGCGGCACAGGTGATCTCCACGCTCAATCACGCTCTCCAGGGGAGCGATCGCTCCAGAGGCTGCCAGCACCCCCACCCCCACCCCGCTAGTGTCGATGATGGCCACAGGGGCCTTTCTCACCCCCCGCTCACCTTTGCACACACAGTTCCCCCCCTCACCCGTGTAGAGTTCGTGCCTCCCTCATCTCTTAGTTCTCAGCTAACACCTTCCCTGACCCCACCCAGGTCATACCTCCTGTCGTCGCGCCGCACGCAGCATCCTAGACCTCACGTTCGTATTACTAGAGCTGCCCCGTTGTGATTCAGGTCTGCCTTCCATCCAGGCTGTGGCCCCCTTCAGGGCAGCATAGTACCCATCCTGCTCACCACTGCACCCAGAGCCTAGGACATTCCTGGCATCTGAGCATATGCTACTGCACTCGGGAGCCATGCATGGCCTACGCAGCAGGGTGGCAGGCCAGGTGACAGGTTCAAGGTGGAGCAGAGGAACTTTATTAGAGGGACAGGGCGAAACATATTTACACCGGCCGAGTAGGGACCTTAAGAAGCAGGGGCGGGAGCAGGGGCCCAGCTCAGACGAGTTCCACCTTGGCGTTGGGGTACACCGCCACCACGTCGTAGCCCTCGGGCGGCTTCACGCGTGCCTTGGCGTGGCTCTCACAGTAAAGTCGCTCATCCAGAAAGAAGTAACCACGCTGCTTGAGGTTCAGGCCGCAGTCGCTGCACATGAAGCACTCGGGATGGTAGAGCTTGTCCCGCGCCTTGACGATGGTGCCCCTGATGCGGGGAAGACAGCGTCGAGTGACTGACGGGTTCGCGACTGCGCCCGCATCCAGGGCCCTGGAGGGCTGGGGTCTGGGAAGGGCAGCGGGGGCGGGTACTCACACAATGCCGTGGCCGCAGCGCGTGCACTCGGGCAGCCCCTGCAGGCCGCTCAACGGAGAGCCCAGCTTGCTGGCCGTGGGCTTGAGGTTCCGGGGTCCGCCAGGCCCGGGCCGCTCCCCTGAAACCCGGAGCGTAGGTGGTATGAACGGGGTAAGGAGGTCAGAACTCCATTTCTGCGGGGTGTTTGGTTGGGCGCCGGATGGGCCATCGGCACCGAGACTGGGGAATGGGTTTGGCGGGCGTGGGGTGAGGGGCAGCGACAGGGGGTGGAGTGGGAATCACGAAAGGAGGGCGTAGCAAGGGTGTAGCAAGGGTGTGGGACCGGGCCGCAGAGACCGAGGAGGGCAAGTGACTGGGAGGAGGGATGTGGGGTCGCTAGGGGGCAACCTGGGCACCGCAGGGAGTGGGAAGGCAAGTGGGGACAGGTGGCAGGCGTCTTACCACCCTCGCCGGCCTCTAGCATGCCCTGCAAGTAGCGGAAGGAGCCTGACTGCTTGGGCTCCGCAGCCACGGACTCGGCCGGCTCCCGCAGCATCCTGTACACCTCGGAGCCCAGGTCGACTCTGCAGTCCCGGCTCCATGGGAGGCCTCTGGCTGGGTCAGCACTGGGAGGGAGAAAGAAGTAGAGGAGGAAGGGATGCAGTTCCAGCCTTCACTCTGTGGACTCAGGTCTGGTGAGGCTTATGAGTCAGAATGCAACCAGCTGAGACCCAAGGATCAAGTGTCAGGGGTCAGGATGGGACTGGGTGAGATTTGAGGGATCAAGGGTTAAGATGGGCTCTGGGCATGGCACCGAAGGCATCTCTGTGCTACCTGGGGGGTGGAGACACATGCAGGGTGCTCATCTGGGCTGGCAGGGTGGCCTCGCTGCTGCCATTGTGAGGGACTGGAAAGCGAGGGGGTTGTCCATATGGAGATCCCAGGCTTGGTCTGCCATCTTCTGGCCCAGTCCCGGTGCCTGAGGGCCGCCTGCTGGTTATTGGACTGCCGTCCTATGAGAGAGAGGCCTAAGGCACTGGGAGACCCTCTGGCCTCTGGCCATTCCTTGTTCACCCCACCTCCACCTTGCTGTGCTGTGCCAGGTGGTGGATGCCAGCTGGCTACCTCTGCTCTGGCACCTCTGGCCCGTGGTGCTCAGTCAGGGAAGGGATTTCTAGGGTAGGACTGGGCCTGGGGACTGGTTCTGCCCCTGCAGAAATGAGAAATGTCCTTGGAAAGTCAGACACAAAAACCTGAGCAGCTGAGACTCAGCCTGAGCTTCTGAGCCCTGCAGTGGTTCTGCCCACCACCACTCATGAAGGGATAGTACTGGGGCAGGCCTATCCCAAGAAGCCTAAGGTCAGTGTGGCTACAGCAGGGTATATGGCCTCCTGGCAGAAGTGGCCCTGGTGCCAAGCCTTCTCACCTGCCTGAACTGTGGCGGGTACTGGGTGAGCCCACGGCTGGGAACTAAAAAAGGTAACTCTTGTCCTACAGCCAGGAAGGGTCCTTGACTGTCATGTGTCCAAGGCCCTTTGGGCAGGCTGAGGCTCAAGAGTGCCATTGTCAGGTCAGCCCCTTCTGGGCCTACACCTGTCCCCTATTTCCTGCTTTCCAGGCCACAATGAGTAGCCTTCTGCAGGCACAGCAGATGAAGGGCAGAGACCAGGCTAGGGCTCAAGGCTCTCTGCCCTACTACCCCACAGCCAGCCTGGTGCCCATGGCTGAAACATTTTGGGGGGTGTCCTGAACCTGCCCCCTCAGCCATGAGGAGAGGGCAGTATCTCTGTGTGTGTGGGTCTGAGTGGGGACTGGGGATCTTTGTCCCTGCAGAGTCCAGAGCTGTGCTGTTCCCAGCTTGCAAGTGCACACAAGCACACCCACAGCAATGTAAACAGGGGCATGCAGACTCTCGCAAGTATGTTTTAAAGACACACACACATGCATAAGGACAACACATATGCACCTGCCAATCTTCCTACATAAAACTAACCACACGCACATGGTTACAGAGACTTGGAGTCAGCACTGGTCACCCTGGGAATGGCCATGGTGGCCTCCATGGCTGAGACTGGGCTAGCAGCCAGAGCAGCATGATTTTAGGATGACTTCTGAGTCCAGGCCATGGGGTAGGTCTCAGCCTCAGCCTGGGAGTGACATGTAAACCTCCTCTGCTCTACAGTGTGGACACAGAGCGCAGTGTGGACAGGAAAACATGCCTATCGTAGTGGGAAGAGCCCTGGTTTGGACTTAGGCAGCTCTGACGCATAGTTGAGCCTGCGGGGTTCTGCCCTGACTGTCCCCTACTTTTTGCATGGTGGGAACCTGGGGAACCAGCAGACCAGCAGTTGGGTGGGCCCTCCTCCATTTCCCCCACCCCAACAGACAAACAGGAGGGTCTTACTGCCCAGGTGGCCCCCATCAATGCAGCAGCAACAGGAAAACCCTTATTCACATCAGGCCCAACAAAAACCCCTGAGAAACCTGAGCGCTCTCACACATGTGTCTGTCGGGCAGGCACGCAGGCAGGGCTGGCCTCTAATGGGGACCAGATGGGCTGTGGCCAGTGGGGGTGGGGCTGGGCCTCTGGGCGGAGGTTTTGGTGGGAGGGAGGAGTTGGAGGGACTGGGACTGGGAGGAAGGAGGCCCTCACTCACCCCTACCCAGCAGGGTGGAGGGGTCCACTGCAGGGCAACAGAGCCATTGTCCCTCCCACGGCCACCCATGCAGTTGCCTCTCTAGGCCTGAACTCTGTGGTTAGGACACACATGGCTACCTCAGTCTTATTTTGAGTCCCAGGGTTATCCCCTAACTGGGCAAGTCACTTCACCTCTCTGAACCTGTTTCCTTATCTATGAGCTGGGGAATGTGATGTTTTCCACATCAGGTTCCTTGTGGAGATGAAATAAGACAATTGCACAGTGCCTGGCACAAAGCACATACTCATTGGATGAATGGCTGTCAGGGGAATTCCTGGGCCCCCAGTCCTGGATTTTCCCCCTCTGTGGGTGGTGCACCTCGTACCGTATGCTCCTCTGCTCTGAGAACCAGCCTGCTGCCCACTTGGTTGTTGAAGCCTCAGTGGATTTTTCAGCAGGATGGGGGTAACTACCTGCTTTAGGACACTCAACTTGGAGGCAGGCGCTGAGTCCAGATGAGCAGGTGCCACCTCCTAGAGGCTCAGTTCTAGCTCTCTGCTGGCCTGGGGAGGACAGGCTGAGTGTGCAAGGACTGCCTGCTCCACCTGACTTGCTTCTCCCTATCACCTGGTTCTCAGCATAATTGCCATTCCCTCCAGAAAACCCTGACTTATTACCATCCTTCCTCCACCCGGGGCTAGGCCAAGTACCTCCTGTGTTCCCACAAGAGGCCTGAGAGAAGGAGGTTCTCCTATAACCCCATAGGGAAAGTGGGCCTGAAGTTCCAGCTGGCCCTGTCCCATCCCACTCGGGGATGTGTGCCAGGGCACCTTGTGCTGGTCCTAGGGCCAACTGTGGTTTCCTTCTCCTCCTCAATGGCTCCAGCTAGCTCCACCCCCTCCCCAACACCCCCACTCAGGCAGAGGGTGGGAGCAGCATGGGGACAATGGGCCCTGTGTCTGTGTTAGCAAGGACTCAGCCCTGCAGGGGCAGGGTGGGAGTGTTTTTGTCACCACCCATGGAGTCCATGACCTTTTAAGTACAAAAGTGGGGCAGCAGCTGAGGGGCTGCCCTGGTGCTTATGGAAACTCCCTCCTTCTCCAGTGTGAGCCACTGGCAGCCTGGTCTTCAAGGGAGTCAATGAGAATAAGTGTGGGGGCAGGGGGAGCTGCTCTACAGTCGCCAGCCTCCCAGGCCCACCGGCCCTGAGCCTCTCCTGGAAGACTGAACCCCCTCCCCACCCCGTCATATCCATCCTGGCACTGCTGCCTCGGAGGGAGGCTGGGCCTCATGCATGAGCTTGGGGCCTGCACTATGCTGCTCCCCTCTGCCTGGCCCATGGCAAGCCTGGCTTATTTGTCTATGCCAACATGTACCCCTGCCCCTAAGGCCTGGGGTCCATAGGGCCACCAGAGCAAGCTTCTGAGACACAGATGTGGCCGTGGATCCCTGTAAGAACAGCTGAGGTCCAGGATAGAGAAGCCCAAGAACCTTTCTGTGGTCCTGCCCCACCACTTTATCTCTCACCTCTGTCCTCTCACTCCTCCCACCTTGCCCTCCCTTCCCCTGGACCTTTCTTTTCTCTGAACCTGTGGTGCAACACCTCACCTCTGGGCCACACTTCCTCTCCCTATACCCCTTTGCCTGCCTTACCATTCCTAGGCCTTCAGGTCTTGGCTTCAATACCCCTTCCTCCAGGAAGCCCTCTTTGACTCCTTGTCTGAGTCATGTGACTACTCTGGGCTCCTTTGGCCCCTGGCTTCCCCTAGCCCAGAACTTCTAAGTCCCTTTCCCCTGCCAGAATGGGCACTGTCTGGAAGGTGGTAAGCATCTGGCTTCAGAGATGCCAGCCAGGCAGAGTAGGGAATAGAGCAAGATGGGATTGGGGTAGATGGTGAGGGAGAAGCTGAGGCACATCCTTCCCTCTGGTTCAGTGAAGCCTCTCCTTGCCTTGGCCCCTTTTCTTCCATGTTGAGAGGGTGGACAAAGGCAGGCTCAGGAGGCAATGGTCCCACATGCTGGGTCCCATGGTTCTGGCTCCATCACAGACCATCCCAGTCTCCTTGCCCAAACTCTGTGGCCCAGTGATGGCTCTGGATACCTCAGCCATCCCCACTTGGCTACTCCTCATGCCATGGTAAAACAAGGCCCTAGAACAGCCTGATCCCCTCACTATTCTTGAGGACAGGACCAGAGATATGACTCTTATCACATACAGAAAGGTGACTGGGCAAACAGGCCTGCAGCCTGAGTTCTGCTAGAAGCACCACAGGATGACCAGGAGAGAACTTCAGGCTTGGATAGGGCACCCAGAGGAGTGTCCCATAGCCTGAGGTCACTCCACAGCCTGAGACTGCCACCAACCTCCCCTGCTACAAGCACAGTGACTTCTTAATGGTCTGGCATTACTGGGCACCACAGTGAACTCCAGCTGGCTGTGTGGTAGCCGCAAACCAAGGCCTAGCCCAGCTCCTGGACATCATAGGCACCTTGGTCCAGAATCCAGGATTGCCTGGAGCAGAGACAGAGCCACGCAGGTGCTCATCATCTGAGGAACATGGGATGGGGTATGGGCATGGTCCAGAGAAAATTTCTGCTTCAGTCTTTGTCTTGGGTATCTGAGAGCCCCAGTGAGGACACTCAGTGCAGGTGAACCTGCATGCTGGCCCCTCTGCCTTGGGCTCACTCTGAGCCAGGCCAGGCCAGGCAGTGTCTGTACATACCTGGATCTCAGGGTCGATGTGGGTCCTGTGTGCTTGAGCCTTGCTGTCATCAGGGGCACTGGGCCAGCTCCTGCCCTCAGGCCTGTGGCAGAAATTGTGATGGTCAGATATGTCTCCTACCAAGGCCACCATGCCTGGGAGCCAGGATCAAGAGGGGCTGGGCTCTGGGCTGTGCCCTGCAGGTAGAAGGACACTACTCCAGTGCTTTCCCCTGTACCACAATGGTGACTGTTGTGGCAATGAGCCACAACTCTAGCTGCCATCCTCCTGGGGCAGGGCTATATGCTTCTGTCCCCATCAGCTGCCCAGTCCCTCTCTGGTCTGTTCCTGGAGAGGTTGCAGGACAAGCCCTGTGGCTTCCCTAATCTTCTACCCTCTTCGTGGCCTACAGAAGCTCAGTTCAAAGAGGCCCAGCTTACAGCACTGCAAGTCAGGCCTCACACATTGACCAGCTAGAAGCCTATCCACTCATCCTCTGGGCATCCGTAGATGCCTCTGCGGGGGTGTGGGGTCAGGCGTCCATCAGCTCCGGGGTAGGTGGAATGGAGGCTCCGAGGGGTGTGTCTTTCCTCCTGCTGCTGCCGCCGGCAGAGTCATCACTGAGTCTGCCCAGCCCAGATGGGAAACAGGCCATTAGGAAATTCCTGCTTCGCCATAGAAACCAAAAGCCAAACACCACTCAGGAGGGAGAAAAACATCGTAAACCTGCCATAGGCAGGGCAGGCAGGCCAAGAGGCTACATGCCTAGGGCCCAGCCCTATCACTCAGTAGCCCTGTGAGAAGGCAGGCCAGGAAGGGGCATGGACCCTGGACTGGTGGGTGCGTGTGAAGTGAGGCTGGTTAGACCAAAGGGGAATAATGTCCTCCAACTCACCCAACGAAGCCTCCTGAGACTTCTCGAGGTCTCACTACTGACATAGTAGCTTACCCCTGCTACTTCTGCCCCTTCAGTTGAGGGTTTTAATAATCTGTCTACACCTATGGTCCACACTCACTCTGCACTTCCTTGCCTCTGCCCATTCCTTAGTCCCTTGGAGGCTACCTCTCTACTCCAGGCCTTCCGTATTAGAGCTCTGCTACTCCAGGGCAACACCAGCCCCATAGTCCCTGTCTCTAGCCCCCTCAAGCAGGCTCCCAAGTGGCTACCCTAACTCACAGCTTTAACTGTGGCCTCTGCCTACTCAGAGCTTCTCTTGGATAAAGCTGGGACATCTTGTGTGGCTATTTGGCCTTAAACTTCCCTGAAGCTCTGCCCAGAAGAACAGTAAAAGCCTGACATCTAAGGGTCAAAGGGCACAAAGTACCCAGAGCCATTAATGTGGCCCAATGCATCAGATCAGAATGAAAGGCTTAATCGTGCGTCAACCCCCATCACAGTCTGGGCTCTTTAAACAAAATGACAGGCAAAGAGTAGGCTGTGCAAAGGTACCTTGGGCCACATGTGATGGACAACAGGGACTCCATCAGTGGCCTCAGTGTTGAAGTTGACGTCAGGAAGGTCCTGGACCTATAGAACATGCCCAGGAAGTGTGATTTTGCTTGGATTGTTGGATACCTGGCTTTGGGCTCAAAACAAAACAAGCCCATTGGGGAAGCTGGGCCTTTGATACACTTTTCATTCTATGGGGAAGTCTGTGGGGGGATTAGAGCTCGCTGTACACAAGAGGGCAGGTAGGGAAGCTGGTCACCGTGGGAGTGAGAGCACTGAGTAGCTCATTCCAGCCAACTCAACAGGCTGATTCTGTGCAGAGCCCTTGCTGTGTGGGTGTGTGTCGCGGGGGCGGGGGAGTGTCTTTTGGGCCCAGGCATAGGTCCTGGCATAGCAGGCAAGATAGGGAGCAGAGTCAGAAAGCTTGCAGGTGGGAAAGTGTCCAGTAGAAGAAATGCTGGCTCAGAGGGTCAAGGTGGCCCTCATGTCTTGATTCCCCCACAGTTTGCATGCGTGCAGGTTGGAGATGGGGGCTGCAGGGCAGGACTCAGGTTTTCACTCTGACTGAGCAGGCCTGGTACATCATCATCACTCAGTGTCCAGATCACAAGATGGTCCCTATTTTTGGTTGAGGAAGTTATGGGCTCGAGACATTAAATCACTTGCTGGAGCACAGCAGAGTTCTCTCTCCCTCTCTCTCTTTTATGGGTAACTTTATGTGTCAGCACAGCCTAATTCTCAACCCAGCTCTGTAATAGTAGAGAATGTGCTCTCATCTGCTCCATGGCCAGTGACATTTTGGGGCTGAAATGCCCAGAGTGGAACAGGTCAGTGGACCTCTGGCTCCATCCATGCCTGGTTTGGAACAAAGGACCGGGGAAGGAAGGAAGGAAAGAAGGAGGGGGACCTCCACCCCACCACCCTCCCCTGACATCATACACTCTGGGAAGCTCCTGACTCAGGCCCCCTCTGAGGCACTCCTCCCCACTACTCCACTACCACTAGGGCTGCCCTTGTTCAGTCACACAGAGACAAGGCTGGAGGTGAGTCAGAGGCCAGGATCCCAGCCAAGCCGGGGAGGCTTCAGAGGCCACTCATGGGCAGAGCAGTGCTGACATTTCCCCCATCCAGCCTGTATCTCAGTCTGGAGGAGGGTGATGAATGTGATCCATTTATGAGAAAGGAAACCCGGGCTCATAGAGGTCATCTGGGCACCTAAGGCTCCAGAGGCTGGATGAGGACCAGCTTTGCTGAACTCCAAAGATGGAGCATCCTCACCATGTGCCAGGTAGAGCATACAAGGTCCTGGACTTGCAGCTGGGCCCACTCAGTGCCGCGGGCACAGCCAGGGGCCCTGACCCCAACCCCGATCTGGCCATGGGCCAAGCACAAACAGGGGCGACCTCACAGGCCTTTCCACTATGTTTAATGGCTCCAAGCCAATGGCTCACCTCCCACTCTGCCAGCTCAGAGGCATGGTTAGCTGTGTTGTGGTTTGGGGAGGCTTTGCCCACACACTTCCACAGGTGGTCATGGAAGTCCCCATCAGCAGTGAACATGGCAGAGCTGATAAGTTATGCCTGACTTCTGTGGATCGAGGTGGGCAGGGGAGTGGGGAGACCCCACTCAGCCAGGCTTAGTCCAACTGCTTTTCAGAGTAAAGACCCAGGACCTGAGCAAGGCTGGGTCCCCCTACCCCCACCCCCAGTGGACCTTCCATCCCAGGACCATTTATGGGGCGCAGATGGGGCTTGGCAACCCCCTGTCCTCCCTTCTTGATCGGCTGCACAGCATTACACAGTCCATAGCACGAACTTTTCCCAAATCCGTATTTAACCAGGGCAGAGTGTGGGCCACCGTGGGGACGGCTGTGGCAGGGCAGCTGTGGGGCTGGTAGGAGTGGTCAGCAGCCAAGTAAAGGGTCTGTAGTCTTAGGAGAGAGCCCTGAGGTCAAATTTTGCTACCCCACTCCCTCTCTATGTGATTTTAAGCACCTTCTAACCTTTCTGAGCCTCACTTGTCTCATCTGTGAAGTGGGGACTACACTAAGTTTTACCTTTTTTAAGTTGGTGAATGAGGGTTAAATGAGGTGTTGCACAAGAAACTATTTTGAAACAGTCATCACACTGGTCACTCAGGGGAGGGGAAAGGACTGAAACAAATGTCCCAGAGACTATTCAAGGTCCTATTTCAGTTGCCTGCAACACTTGCCGTAAGTGCCCCAACACACTTCTAGTCTAAGTTAAAAGGGAATTTCTTCCCTTCTTAAGCTACAGCTCTAAACAGTGTCTGCCAGGCCCCCATGAAAGTATTACTCCTTGGGACTCTTCCTGGATGGGGTGCCCAGGAGCTGAGCTGTGTGAAGCTGCGCTCACCCAAGATGCTGGCTGCCCATAACTGCCCACCTCGTCCCGCCATCCTCCCAGCCCAGCCCACCTGTGCATACCTGCTCACAGACAGTGTGAGGTGATCGTGGCAGCCCTTGATGCGGTTCTGTGCCTCCAGGTGTGTCATGAGCTCTGTGCTCTCACCATTGATGGCCTGGATCAGGTCTCCTGGACACAGGGCAGCTAATGCAGCCTTGCTGCCAGCATGGACCTGCGGGTAGACAAGCCAGATGGCTGGGCACAGTCATGATGTGGCCTTGCTGCAAGCTCTACTCTAGGCCTCCTCCAACCTCAGAACCTAGCCAGTGTGGCCTGCTACCAGCATGGCCTGTGGATGGGCAAGCCGAGAGGCTGGTTGAGGTCCCCATGTAGCCTGGCTGAAGCCTTGCTGGAAACACCTCCAACTCCAGCACCTGGAGGCTTGGCAGGGCATGAGGATATACGAGAAGGGCTTCCTCTGGGCTGGGACAAGTGGATGTTTTTCTTGCAGCCTGCATGTGTGCCCAGGGACATGCAGGGGCCACAGAGACACATGGAGACATATGTGCTCACAGATACATACAGAGCATGGACGTGTCACAGATACCCTACACAGACAAGGCCCCACCCAGGCAGACCAACCCCTTGGCCTAACATTCAAACCCTTAGTGATCTTGCCTTCCTACTTGCTTGATCTCAACTCTCATCCCCACCTCCACACCCACACTCTGTCCAGACCATGTGAATGTCTATGGGGTGTTCAGAGGCACCATATGTCACTCACCTCCACACTTCTGCAAAAGCTGTTCCCTCTACCTGGAACATTCCTTTGACTCCCACATCCTCATCCTTCAGATCTCACCATAGACGCCACTTCCTCTGGGAGCCTCTCTGGGATCTCACTACCCTGTGTGCTCCCATAACCACCTTTCCCCCTACATTGTTCATGTTAATACTTCATTGTAATTAAAATGGGAAGGTCTGAACATCACCTCCCTGGGCAAGTCCAGGGCCATCCAGTTCCAGCTGCCAGCCTGCACTTGGGGGTCAGAATTCCAGCTCTATTTCCCCTGCAGGACAGGAACTCAGGCTACCTCAGTGCCACTACTGACCTCTCAGGGGTCAAGCAGTGTTCACACTTGGAAGCTCTTACAATGCTGGTCAACGGAAGAAGGCTAGGATGGGAAGTGGAGTTAGACTCGCAGAGATACCTAAGTAAGCAACCCAGGGAAATCCAGGCAGTGGAGCACCCCTCACCCTGCCTTGGCCCCAACATAGCCTTTAGAAATAGATTTCTTACCCAGCCTCTCCAGCCAGTGCCCAGCTGGTTCAAAAGCTGCCAGTGACCTCGTTCTTTTGGGTGGGAGCTCCTACTGGTGGGAACTCCTGGAAGCCCAGCTAGGCTCAGTTCAGCCAGGTCTCAGTAGTGAGTGGACAAAGCTGAGGTGCTGGCAGCTCCTTCGCTGGAGGCTTGGTGTTGGCACTGCCCAAGCTGACCTGCCCTGAAGTAGGCTGCTTCAAGGAAACGTTCTTCTGAAGCATGACACTCTCAGCCAACCAGGCAATCATGAATGTTCACTTTTAGGGCCCGGGCACCTGTGCAAGCCTGTCATCCTGGGGGAGACACCCACTTGGCACCATCCCACCCTCCCCTCAAGGCCCTCCTCCGCCTCTTCCCCTTCATGGATACCTGCCTTGTGCCAGGGCCTGGGCTCTATGCTTTACCCATAACTAGCTCACAGCAAGCCCTCAACCACCTGGTGAGGCAGAGGCTGTTCTCATCCCTATTTTACAGAGGAAGAAAGAGAAGCCTGGGGGAGGGGTGCCATGCCTTAGTCCCCACACTGGAGAGGAGTCTTTCTTCAGGGGGCGGCTAACTGCGGCAGGATGACTCAGGCAGCACAAGGGGTGCATTCAGGCTTCTGTGGGCGGAGGAAGTTTCTTGAAAGCAGGGGTGGCTGGGATGCTGCCAGCTCTATTGAGCTAGGGGAGTTCTGGTCAGAGAGGGCGTGAGGCCAAGAAATTGTGACTCTCCCAGCCACCTTTACATGCATTATCTCATTAATCCTGAAGGCAAGCCCATTTCCTAGATCAGGAAATGGAGGTCCAGAGAAGTACAGAAGGATAGTTAATTGATAAAAGATTGAATCAAGATTTCAATCCAGGCCACCCGGTTCCAAATTTAAAACTACGCTTTTAACACCTGTACTTTTCTTCCAAAAGGGGTGAGGGAAAAGAGGGTATCCGAGGGAGAGATAGTGTTCCAGGCAGAAGGACCAGCATGTATAATGGCACATCTGGAGAGAAAGTAGAAGGAAGGTTGTATGGCCTAAGCATCATGAATGAGGGGAGAGTGGAAGAGATGAAGTCAGAGAACAGGCAGGGAACAGATCCTGCAGAGTCTTGTACACCCGGGTGGGAAGCTGGCATTTCTCCTGGGTGGTTGGGAACCATGGAGGGCTCTAAGCAGGGAAGTCACAGGACAGAGTGGAATTCAGGCCGATCCCTCTAGCTCCTAAGCACAGGATAAACAGAAAGAAGGAACAGAGACAAGAACAGTGAAGTGAGGTGGGCGGTGAAGGCATGAATCAGCCCCTCACCGGTAATGGCTGCATTCCCAGCCCCTGATCCACCCAGTCTAGATGTTGTGGTGGGCTAGGAGTCCAAGTCAGAACCAGGTGCCACATTGTCCCACACAGTCACAGCAAACTCGACTGCCTGGATTCCTCTTGTCTCCACTCTGCTTCTCTGGGTCGATTACATTAGCCTCTCTGTGCCTGGGTCTCCATCTATGTAAGGCCAGAGGGAGTCCTTACTTCTAAAAGCTGTTGTAAGGACTACTTGAGAAAATCAGAGCTTGTAAAGCCCCCACCGGAGGCTGGACATAAGGTGGTGCTCATTCCAGGGACTGGAGGGAGCTGTTAACAACACACATTAGGGTGGGGCCTGGCACACCCTGGATGCTTGGCCAAGGCCAGCCATCATTATAGGTTGTGGGGAAGGAGCCCCAGATGATGTTCTTGGGACTCCCCTAGGCTTCATCGGCTGAGATTGCAAGCCCCCAGCCCTGCCAAGCTGACAGCCTCCTCCCTGTCTGCGTGAGGCTGTCCCTCCCTATTGGGTCCTGGGTAGGGGAAGTCCTGGAAGCAAGGGAGGGGCTGGATCTTGAGCCCCCTTGGTGAAGACACTCCCACATATCTTCAGTCCCTGTAGACCTGCCCCAGAGGTACCTGCTAGGCAAGCCGTGGCCTGTGCCTCCCCAGCACTGTAAATCTCCCCAGATCCCACCCAAACCCAACCTCAGCCATCCTGGCTCCTAGGGCCTGAGCTGCTGCCGCGTGACTCTGGGGGACAAGGGAGGCTCTTCCTGGCAAACCTTCTCCCAGACTGCCCGCCTGCCTGGGGCCTGCATCCCCAATCAGCTCCAAACAAGGCCGTTGCTGCTGCTGCTGCTGTAGCCGAGGCTGTGACGGCTGTGACGTGTGGAGGCCTTTCCTCGGCGGGCAGGCAGCCGCGTGGGCAACAGATGTCTCAGCTCCCTGCCGCCTGCAGCCGTCAGCCGCCGCCACTGAGCCTGTCAGCGGCCTCACGCCCAGGGTGCCTGGCCAGCCTGCTTTGTGCCCCCACCAGCCCCCTCAGTGGACACACAGCATGACACACACAAGCAGACACAGGCTTGCACACACACACACACAGCAGGAATCCAATAGGAAAGAGGGAGATGAAAGGCTCTGGGATGTGTTGAAGGCCCACCTCACTCAGCCCCAGGGACCTGGCAGTGAGGGCAGATGTGGGAAGCCTCCTAGGACAGCTGGGCCTGCCTGTCACCCTGGCCCCCAGAAACAGGACTCCATAATTCCATGCTCCACCTGGTGCCCACCCCCTCCCAAGAACTGGAGAGAAGTCTCTGAAAGCCCAGCCGGCTTGGCCCAGCCCCCACGGCAAGAGGTGGCAGTAGGGTGCGGGAAGGTGCTTCTCTGTGCCTCTGACACAGGCCCCCAAAGACAAGATGAGCCTGTGTGGGAGCAAGGGATGGCCGTCAGATGGTTTCAGGTCATCTCCTCTGCTTCTTCCAGACTGAGAGCCGCCAAGGGCAGGGCCTGGGTTCTCTCCTCTTCTGTCCCTTAGGCTGGGGCCCCCCAAGGGCAGGGTCTGAGTCCTCTCTTCTGGCCCTCCAGACTCGAGGACATCAAGGCTGGGCCAGGATCCTGTCTCCCCTAGACAGGCACCCCCTTGAACAGGGCCTGAGTCACCTCCTCCACTCCTCTATACTCAGACTAGCCAGGCTCCAGGGCTGTGCCCGCTCCTTTTCCTTCTCCGTGGGCAAGGCAGGGCCCTGGGAAACTTGAGGAACAGGCCTGAGGCTGTCCTGACCCTAGGCTTTGTGTCGTCTTGTGGGGAGGGGTCTCACAACCTCACAGTCAAGTCTCCCTTTCCCCTGGAAGCCAGAATTCCTCCCGGTCACTTCCCCTTAGGGTGACTGAGGTCATGAATGAGAGACTGACTCATGCCCAAAGTGGGAAGTGGATGGACCTTTCTCTTCTCAGATTCAGCAAGGACCCCAGACCTCCCTGGGTCACCCAGCTCTGCCAGCAGGGATCCCTGATAGGGGAAGGGGGGATTCTAAATCATTTTGCCCCAGATCTTCAGGCAGGGGTGAGTGAAAAGTTTCTGGGCCTCTGTAGAGCTGTCTAGACCCCTGGCCCATCTCCGCGGGTCCTTCCCGGGTCCACAGTGGCTCCCCCAGATGAGGCCAGCGGGGAGGCCGGTGCGTGAACTCTTGGGAGATTCTCCGCGGGATCTGGCAGACAGGCCCAGCGTGGGAAGAGGGCGGCTGCGGCTGCCTGCCCTGCCTGGAAGCCGCCTCTACAGCATGCGGGGCACCCAGGCCCACCCTCCGCCTTCAAGCCTCGGATACATCGGGGATCTGGGTCCCGGGCGGACCGCGAGGACCGAGTCTCAGACCCGGGACCGCCCTGCCGCCACGCAGCC
>NW_012109585.1:6206562-6235882 GCF_000951045.1 Mandrillus leucophaeus
CCGGCACCCCCGCCCAGCTCGGAGACCCCCGAGTTCGGACGGCCCCGACGGCCTGGATCCTGCTCGGTCCTCGGATTTGCCGTCCGCGGACCCAAACCCGGCTGTCGACACCGGCCCTTTGAAGTCGCTTTTAGGGAAGGTGCTCCAGCCGGAGGAGGGATGGAGGGCCCACTTGGGGGATGGGGCTGCGCCCAGCTCAGATACCTCCTCATGGGCCCGACTGGCAAACCCGCGGCCCATCCTCCCGTGTGAGAAGCCCTCTGAACCAAGAACCCTCTGAATCAGGGGCCTGAGCAGCACTGCGCCAGGGACGCAGACCCAAGACGACAGCAGGCAGCGCCAAGCATGGGAGTGGGCACAGAAAGGTCCTCAGACTAGTTTGTGGAGGCCAGTAAGGCTTCCTGGAAGAGGTGGTCCCTGACTTGTATCTGGAAGCAAGGTGTCCCTGCTTCCCCAGGACACTCAGGCCTTCTCTTGCTGCTTGCAGGCTCCTCAAAGGCCACCTCCCTGTCTGCACAGCCCCCTCCCCTCGTCCTTTGCCAGGAGCTTTGTTTCCCCAGGTCTCCTGAGAAAGGAGCAGCTGCAGCGGCTGGGGTCGTGGCTGTGCAGTGTGAAGGGAAGAAATATATGCAGCTCTTCACTTTGGGCCCTTCTCTCTCCAAGGTCTTCTCTCCATTCCCAACCATTATCCTCCGGGGATGTACTTGAACAGCCAATGCAGATGCCATGGCCCCACTGACCTCCCTCCGGTTCTCCGGGCCCTTCTGTCTGGCTACATCAGGGAGACACCGTTTACTTTTCCAGACCCTGTGGAGGCCTCTCATTTAGCCCAGATCCTTAACCTTATGTGTCCTTTTAGCCAAGCTGTGATAAGGACCCTGCTCTTGGGCTCCTCACAGGTGGTGGGATGAAATGAGTCCGCTGGGTCTCTGACAACCCCCAAAAAGGAGAACTGCTTGAGAGGCACAAACCTAGGGCAGTCCAAGGAAGGGAGTGGCCCTTCAGGGTAGAATGTGGGTGCCTCCGTGGGAGGCAAGATGCTGCTATCTCTTCACTGGGAGAGAAACAAGTGGTGTGTGGTAGCAGGGTGTATATGGGAGTGCATTTGGAGTGTGTGTGTGTGGGCGCATGTCTGAATCCATTAAAGCACCAGCCACTGTGCTGTTCTCCATCACTTCGTCATGGAGGAGGTTTCTGCTCAGCCCCATGCAGACTTAGACCACACGTGGAGAAAGGTGGAAGGGCCAGCAGGAGAGCTGGTCACTGCATGGTCTCTCTGATGTCTGTAGGCCAGAAGTTTCCCAGGACTTAAACCCTACTAAATGGGGTAGAGAGTGGGGGGCAGCCATCCCTTATCACTGGCTGTCCCGAGGGTTTGGTGTACAGCGTGGCTTGTGGTCAGAGGCCTGTCAGCCTGGCTCCAAGAGTCCTGGTGAATGTAAACCGTACAGACCTTTGCTGGGGAACGGGATCCTCAGGGGTCTGTGGAAGCTTCCGCTCAATGCATCCCAAAGTGAATTCCTGAAACTCCTCTTCATACTTTGCTTGCTTCCCCCAATTTTGCATCCCAAAGACTGCCCACACTCCTCGCCTCCATCCTGAAATTCCCTCATTACCCATTTACTTCTGTCCGGGAGAATGTGAAATGGTCCTTCTGAGTGTGACCTTCCTGGCCCCTGAGTCTCTGGGCAGTGTAATCCATCTCCAAAGGCTTCTGTCACAGGGTTGGAGGTGGAGGTGGGGTGGGGACTCTGGATGACTTTTTTAGAATCTGGTCCATAAACTTCCCCATTTTATCGTGCAGCGTTCTGGACAGATTGCAATGATGCAGGATCTGCATCCAGGCCAGTCATCCCTCACATGAGTTCATGATGACATCCCTGACTTAAGAGAACATCAGAGGCTCACTTCTGACTGTGCCTTCCCACAGGGGAGATGCCAGGTCAGGTTGTGTATCTGGAGTTTGGGGGTGGCCCTTCATAGGGGCCATACTGTGAACCCACTCGTAAGGTACACTGAGTTCTAGGCAGCAGGTCAGACAAGCTGCAGATTCTATGGCTTCTCCAACTCTCCTGAAAGTTCTTTAAGGAAGCCCTCAGATTTCCTTTCCCCCTGTAATGGCCTTGGTCCTGGGAGATTGCTGCATTGCTGAGACCCTATCGTGCTGGAATATCAAGTCATAAGGCAGTCACAGGGTCTGGAAGCCCTCTTCAAGGTGGGGATGTGTGGTGGCCAGGTCACACATCACCCCTGCCCTGGTGGCCTTCACGTATTTACTGCACATCCATCAGGTGTCTGTGCTGCTGGGAATAACCAGACTGCTTATTTCATGCATTCTTCTTCTCTGCATAAATATATATTGAGTGCTCAGGGCTGGGTCCAGGCGTCATCCATAAGGGCAGGGGCTGTGTCCGTCTTCTTTATTTATGTCTTTCCAGCACCACGCAGAGAACTTGGCACACAGAAGGCATTAAAAAACATTTGCTGTTAACAACACCACAGTTACAGGAATTATTATCTTAGCTTGCCCTTTGGACATGACCCAGAGAGAGGAAGGGAGGGCATGAGGGGGCTTAGGAAGGTGAAGAATTCTGCTTCTACTGCCTTCAAGGCCACACCCAGTGGCTCAGGGCACGATGCCCAGGCCTTCTCTATGCGGCCAGGTCTGTCCAAGGTCAGGAGAAGCCATGGTGCTCTTTCTTCAGTGGGCAGGCAGGGTTGGCAGGCTCCAGCAAGAGCAGACAACCTTGGGAATGTCGTTGGGCCTGAGCCTAGAATGAGAGGGAAGGATTTGGACAAGAACAACCTCAGGCTAAGGGCGAGGTCAACCTGGAGGACAATCCAGGAGAGTGCCCAGAATTGATGTAGCCCTGAGTGGGGAGGTGGCGTGGAGTAATGGGGCAGCCCATATTTGAGGATACCTTCCTGTGAGGCCGTGGGGGCTAGCCAGAGTGCTCAGCTGCTGACCTGCTCCTCCCTGGCCTAGTGGCCTCAGGTCTCTAGGTAGAGTCTGCTCCATTCCGGCTCAGCTCTTTGAGGCCCAGCCGCCTCTCCCCAGCCAAGAGCCTGGATTCCAAGGGAATCTAAAGCCTTGCTTGGGAGTTCCTTCTTCCTGGAATGCCCAGTCCACAGTACTGACCACTCCAGGGCCTCAGCAAACAGCCAGAGAGAACTTTAGATGCCCCCATTTCAGTGTGACCTGTCTGGTCCAGCTTCACCCAGGTGTCCGCTCTCCTAGAAGCCTGCTGGTCAAGGCCAGGAACCCAAATGGTGGAGAGGAAGCAGTCTGTGGTGGGCAGAGCTGGATAGAGGGGCAGTGTGGGTCTCCTGCAGAGTTGGAACTGTGCCTTAAAGTTACAGGAAGTTAAGGCAGGCCCATCGTAGGCAGGGGTCAGGGGCTCTGCAAGGGGTAGAGGCAGCCAGGGGCATGGGCACCAGGCAACATCCAAAAGGAAGGTCTAGGACAGTACAGCCTGTGAGGTGAGCTGAGAGCTGATGCCCAGCATATCCTGGAAGGACAGGACTCAGTCAGGAGGCAACAAAACTGGTCTTGGAGCTGTGGTTGGTTCAGCAGAACACAAAGTGGAGGGCATGCCTGTGGCAAAGGGTGTTTCCCAGCTCTAGTTCTGTGCCATTCAATCCTTTAACAAACACTTATTGAGTGCCTGCTATATGTCCAGCCCAGATGTGGTCAACTAACCTGGGGGTGTGGTGGGGATTCTCCAAGCTGCCACACCTCTCTAGGGGCTGAGATGCTGGAGGCTCCAGAGGGCGTCAGTCCCCAAGGATCCAAACAGGGACAAAGCTGACTCTGCCAGCTGGGACCCAGTTACTGGCTCTGAGCCAGATTCCAGGGCGGATACAAGAGCAGAACCAGCTTTCTTCAGCAAACTGATCCTGGGGGAGGTGTGTGACCACCACACGCTCACACAGTTTCAAGTGGTAGGTCTGGAGTTTTAGACCCTGTGTTGGTGCCTTTGTGCCATGTGCCTTGCCCCAGGGACAGATGTGTCTCAGCCGGACCTGCAGTCCCCATCAGCACCCCTGTCAGACCTGCTCTGTCTCTGTTTTCACAGAGAAAACCAGTCTGCTCTGGGACCCAACAAAGGGGCTGCCAGGCAGCAGGGCGGGGACAGGTTTACCTAGCTGGGCCCAGAGAGGCACCGGCCCTGAGGCCTGGGTGTAGAAGGGTATTGGGAGGAGTGGCATCTCGCACGGTGGCAGGGGTGGGGGGATGAGGAGGGTGGGGAGGCAGCTGACAGGTGGGAGAGCCAGAGGCAGCTCAGCCCAGCCCCAGCAGGGAAGTGACAGAACAGGCTGTTTGTGGTGGCAGCAAGGCCCATGTGATGGAGCCTTGTGCAACTGGGGCCTCAGGAAGGCAGCTTGCAAAAGCAGCCTCACCCCTGCTTCAAGGAGACCCCCATCCTTTCACCCCTCCCACTTCTCATTCAGGCCAGAGGATTCGGGCAGGCTGCCTGCCATACCCCAGTCTCCCCCAGCATCAGATGTCCCAAGTCTACCTGTAGTCCATAAATAGAGGCCCGACCCAGGTGTATTCAGGTTTCCAGTTTCTCCTGACAGCTGGAGTCTTCCCTTAGCCTCGCCTCTTGGTGTCTGTGAGGAGAAGAGCCTCCATCTGTGAATCAGCTCCTCCAGGCGGAGCAGCAGAGGGATCGCGGAGTAACTGTACTGTGTGCTCATTCTACGCCCTGGACGTAGAATGTCTTGGTCATGGCCTGACCATCACTGTGCCTGGACAAAAGCAGGGGTGTAAAACCCTTTCCTTCTCAGCCCGAGAGAGAGAGACACTGCTATGAGGTGCAGGTAAGGCTCGAGCAAAAGTGCAGGGATGACAAGAAGGAGATGGACATAGATGCAGCCCAGAAATTCAGTTACTGTCACTCATCTGTCAGCTGGGACCTGGACTCATGGCCCAGCTTTAGCCCTGCCCCAGCGCACACATCCACAGACACTCACACTCCAATTTAGCAGTGACCTGGCCAGGACAGTCTGGTCTCTGGCCTGAGGCCCCTCCTTCTCTTTTTGACCACAAGAACTGACATCCAGGGCTACTCAGAGGGCAGAAGAGGCCCACACTACTTCCATATTTCTTCCTCCCATCCTTTTTTTTTTTTTTTTAATACCAGCTAGAATGAGCTTGGAGCACTTTCATATTTCTAGATTCCCAGTAAAATAAAAAAGGAAGAAATGTGAGAATAGTGTTTCAAGAATTATGGCATTTGTTACTTCTGCTTTGTTTATTTATTCATCAGATATTTTTGAGAGCCTATGTGTCAGGCACTGTTTTAGGCCTGAGTGTTAAACTATTAAGTTTTATTTATTTATTTATCTATTTATTTACTTATTTATTTATTATCTCTTAAAAAGAGATGGGGTCTCACTATGTTGCCCAGGCTGGTCTCGAATTCCTGGGCTCAAGCAATTCAACCACCTTGGCCTCCCAAAATGCTGGGATTATAGGCGTGAGCCACTGTGCCAGGCTTTAAGTCTTTATAATACACATTTAAAATGGATAACCTCATTTGGGAATAACTTCAAAGATTTAAAGTCCAGTCTTCCTGGTTCTTCGTCTCAGGAGGGACCCCCATATCTCCTGATGCCCATGGTTTTCTTACTGGTATAGATTAGGCCTCTGTCTCTTGATCCTGAGGGGCCACGGGGGCTGTGATTCAGATTGGCAGAGGTGGCGAAGCTCTCCTTAGGAGTCTGGCTAGCATAGGTCTGCTGCTAGCCTATCCTCCCTGCCCATCCTTTCTATCTCTTACGATTGGCCCTCTCCCCTACAGTGCCAACTCCTTTAGTCACTGATTGGTCTTGGTGAAGTGCTCTGCCCCATGGTGCCCAGCACTGCCCAGTGGTGACTGAGTCACAGGCTGGTGGGGACTGTTCAGGCTGACCTCACCTCCGGGCCTGGCCATAGGACGCCAGCTGTGGCCACCTGGTGTGAGCCTGGCCACCTGTGTTGCTGGGAGAGTCAGGCAGAGCCATGTCGCTGAGTCCAGTAGTTGCCAGCTGGCCCAGAGGTCTGGGAATCCAGGTGCAGGGGGCCACAGGGATTAAAGTCGGAAGAGCCAGATCCAGGCCTGTGAGGGTGAAGTTGGGCTGAGGTTGCTGGAGGCTCTCGAGAGAATGGATTAGAGCAGGGCCCATGAGTCAGCCTAATGTCCTGGGTGGCTATTTTCTTGGCTTCTAAGACAATCAAAATTCTTTCTCACTTCCCCTCCCAAGGCTAGGACCATAGCTGTGTAGATCCAGGATCAGTAGTGCGGAGTTGGAGGCAGAGCTTTCAGTGGGAGTGGGGCTGAAATCCTCACACCCTGCATCTCTCATAGCCACCCGCAATGGTAAGAGCATTCACAGGACTTGAGCTTCCACCAAGATGATGCCTGATCAAATTGTTTGCCCCCTGTGAGATCACCATATTAATGGGAAGATAGGCTTGCCTCGGAACAGTGGAGGCTGTGTCTTCTCCAGGAGAAACCAGGAGCTCTAAGAGAATGTATAATGAGAACTTCTATGTGTGGAGAGTTAAACAAGAAGCTGTCTCATCACAGGGAAGATGAAGAGAAAATGGCGGATCTGGGCTTGAAGTGCAGTGTTGGAAAAGGCCCCACCTAACACTCTAGGACCAGCAGTCCCTGAGAAGTAGCTGTGTCTAGGATTAAGAAAAGCTGACCATGGAGAGCTGTGACATTGGGCATTCAAGCATGAAGCATTGTTGGCCCAGAGAAGGTGCACAAGCATTCTCTCTCAGAGAACCATGGTGTTCCAGAGCCAGAGAGAGATGGAGCGCTTCCACAATCCTTGTGAAGATCTGTTATCCTAACAACAATATATCCCCTTTAAGAAGATGGTGGCCCCCTCTAAATTGTCAATATAGCAAATTGGTTCCCATAGTATATTGAAACCCTATTACCACCTTGGGGATTCTTTTTCAAATTGCAAGCTTGATTTAATATAAAATTTAATGATTAATACATTAGATTAAAATGAAGAAAGGAATCTTGTAATTATCTCAAAAGGCATTGATAAATTTCATCAGCCATTCACACGAAAAATGTTAGAAAACCATGAAGAGAGGAAATGTTCTTAACATTTTAAAGAACAGATACAAAAACCAAAAGTCAGCATTAGATTTAACAGTCTAGAAAGTTATATTAATGGGAGAATCCAATGTCCTCTTCACTACTGTTGTTCAGCGTTGCTCTGGAAGTGCTAACCAGGACAATAGGGTGAAAAGAAGAAATAAGGGAGAAGTAAAGGAAGTAAGTAATAGAAAGAGTCAAAATGATCATTATTTGCAGATATTATGATTTTCCCTTTGTAATATCCAAGAGAATCAATTGAAAAATGATTATGACCGGTGGGTGAATCCAGTAGGATGGAGCAGAGTAGAATAAATTCATATATGTATATAGATTTTAATAGCTTTTAAGAGTACTAAGTCACAACTGATTGGAAAATGTGATGAAAACAATTTACCATTCACAATAATAGTGAAACATTAAAAATATCTAGAAATGAATTTTGAGTACGTCAAAAGCCTATAAACTTTTTTCTTTTTTATTTCCTTTTTCTTATCCTAGTGAGTGAAAACAAACGGCCTAGAAACTTTGATCTAGGATAGATTTGAAAGAAGACAAAAGGAATGCAGGCATATGTCATGTTTCTAGAAAACTCAATATTTTAAATTTATTAGTAAATTCAGTGCAATTCCAAACAAAATTCATTTGGGTGGGAGGAATTGACAAGATGATTCTAAGGATCAGCTGAAAAGTAAGTATGAAAAAACCCCACAAATATTGGATTAAGAGACTCATAAAGTAAGATTTGCCCTATAAGTATCAAAGTATGCAATAGAGCTAAAATAATTAAGAGTGTGATAGCAGCATAGGAAAAGACAAATACATTAGTGGAACAAAAGAGAGTCCATAGCATGAGATAAAGAAAACATTTTAATCCAGGGAATAAAAGGTAGTTTACTCAATAACTCATGTTGGGATCATTTATTATTATGCATAAAAAATAAGGCTATAATTCTATATGCTATATAATTTCCCACATTATAAAGTAAATCCCAAATGGATTCATGATCTATATATTTTAATTTTCCCAATGTGGGTGCTTTTATAAACTACTCATATGCTTAAACTAAAGAAAGGACTGGTAAAAAATATATAGATTAATATTTTTATAATCATGGTGCTATGGTTAGAATGTGTCCTCCAAAGTTCATGTGTTGGAAAGTTAATCTACAATGCAACAGTGTTGAGAGGTGAGATCTTACGAGGTGATAAGGTCATGTGGGCTCTGCCCTCAATGGATTAATGCCAACAGGGGTGGGTTTGTTATTGTGGGAATGTGTCTTTGTGAAGGAGGAACTCGGCCCCCCTTTGTCTCTCTCACCCTCTAGCCTTCCGCCATGGGATAATGCAGCAAGAAGGCCCTTGAAAGATGCTGGCACCTTGGTATTGGACTTCTCAGCCTCCAGAATTTTGAGAAATAAATTTCTTTTCTTTATAAATTACTCAGCTATTGGTATTCTGTTATAGTAACTTAAAGCAGACTGAGACACTTGAGGTGAGAAACATCTCTTTCATGAAGATAAATACTTGAAATATGTTTTCCTGTTACATATGGATTTCAAAAATCAGAGAAATATGCGGCAAACTGTTGGTAGTTTTCATTTCTGGGGATGGTATTTTGGGACATTTACTTTCTCTAAGTTATATATTTGTATAGTGTTTTAATTTCATATAAATAAATTTTACTGAGTTTGTAATTAGAAAAATGAGGATAATAAAAAGGAAAATAAAGACAACAGAAGGACAAATACTGCTTCTTATGTAAGAACCTTACAATAATGCACTTCCATTTACTTCTCCCTTCTTTTTTGCTAATGTTGTTATGTGTTTACCTCTGTATCTGCTACAAACTCAGTAACAAATAATCATTATTTTTGCTTTAAACAGTCAATTGTCTTTTAAGTAATTTAAAAAACAAGAAAACCTATTTTCTATTTACTTGTTAGGTTTACTGGTAGTACTTGTTCTTTTGTTTAGAGCTGAATTTCCAACAGGTATCAAAGAGCATCTCAGCAGAGAAATGGCTTATTTCCCTTCAGCCTTAAGAACTTCCTTTAGGCCAGGCATGGTGGCTCACACCTGTAATCCTAGCACTTTGGGAAGCCGAAACAGGCAGATTGCCTGAGCTCAGGATTTCGAGATCAGCCTGGGCAACAATGGTGAAACCCTGTCTCTACTAAAATACAAAAAATTAGCCGGGCATGGTGGTGTGCGCCTGTAGTCCCAGCTACTCAGGAGGCTGAGGCAGGAGAATTGCTTGAACCCAGGAGGCAGAGGTTGCAGTGAGCCAAGATCGCGCCATTGCACTCCAGCCTGGGCAACACAGCAAGACTTCGTCTTCAGGAAAAAAAAAAAAAAAAAAAGAACTTCCTTTAACATTTCCAGTAGTACAGACGGACTGGTGATGAATTCTGTCTGCATTTTTTTTAAATCCCAAAGTATCTTTACTTTTTGTTCCCCACCCCGGCCGCCCTTTTTTTTTTTTTTTTTTTTAAACACAGCCTTGCTCTACCCTCCAGCCTGGAGTGCAGTGGCATGATCTTGGCTCACTGCAACCTCCAACTCCTGAGTTCAAGCGATTTTCATGCCTCAGCCTCCCGAGTAGCTGGGATTACAGGCACCTGCCACCACGCCCAGCTAATTTTTGTATTTTTAGTAGAGACGGGATTTTGCCATGTTGGCCAGACTTGTCTCGAACTCCTGACCTCAGCTGTTCCACCCGCTTCAGGCTCCCAAAATGCTGGGATTACAGGTCTGATCCACCGTGCCCAGCCTCTCATTCCCTTTTAAAGATAACTTCTCAGGATGTAGAATACTAGGTTGCTTTTTTTCTCATAGATTATTTAATATTTAATATATAATTCATATAATTTTATTGTTTTATGTCTTGCATTACTCCTGGTAAGAAATAAATGGTGATTCTTTTTTTTTTTTTTTTTTTTTGAGACGGAGTCTGGCTCTGTCGCCCAGGCTGGAGTGCAGTGGCGCAATCTCAGCTCACTGCAAGCTCCGCCTCCCGGGTTCATGCCATTCTCCTGCCTCAGCCTCCCGTGTAGCTGGGACTACAGGCGCCCACCACCGCACCTGGCTAATGTTTTGTATTTTTAGTAGAGACAGGGTTTCACCGTGTTAGCCAGGATGATCTTGATCTCCCGACCTCATGATCCGCCCGTCTCGGCCTCCCAAAGTGCTGGGATTACAGGCGTGAGCCATGTAATGTGCCTACATTCTTTTATCACTTCTAAGATGTTCTATTTGGTTTTAAGATTTTGACTATGATGTTCCTAGATGTAGTTTCCTTGTTTTTATCTTCTTTGGAGTTTTAAAACCCCAGCTTCTTTGGATGGTGTATTAATAATTTTTTAAATCAAATATAGAATTTCATTTACCATTTAAAAGAATTTTTTTTGCCTCACTCTCTTTCTCCCCTTTCCTTCTGGGACTCCAAGTTTATGTATATATTAGATTGCATGATACTCTTTCAAGGTCACTTCGTTGAGGCTGTGTTTGCATTTTTCGGTCCTTTTTCTTTTAGGTGGTTTCCATTGTCTTGACTTTAAGCTCATTGATCTTTTCATTTGTAGCATCCAGTCTACTCATAAGTTTATCTAGTAAATTTTCCATTTTGTATATTGTATTTTTCAGTTCTAGAATTTTCATTTAGCTCCTTTTTTATAGTTTTCATTTCTCTGCTGAGATAGCTCATCTATTCATTTGTTACGTCTATCTTGTAATTTAAACTTCTTTAACATATTTATAATAGCTGTTTAAAGTGCCTCATCTGCTAATTCCAATATCTATGATACCTCCAATATCTATGTTACCTCCGGATCTATTTCTGTTGTTTATTTTTTGTCCTGGTTATGACTCGTATTTTCTTGCTTCTTCATATGTTTGGTAATGTTTGACTATATATTGGGAATTATGAATACTTCATTGTTAAGAGTTTGGATCATGTTTAAAGACTGTTGAGTTTGTTTTATTAGGTAGTAAATTCACTAGAGGCCCAATTTGAGCCTATGAGGCTTGGTTTTAGGCTTTATTAGCAATCCACTAGGCCTTATGGAATCTTGCTCTGCATGTGAGGCTTAGACAAAGCCTGAGGAGCACCTCTGTGTAGCTTTTCAGAGCTCCTTCTTTGTGTAGCTCCTTCTTCTTTGATACCCTGTCCCACAAATTTCAGCCACCTCAACATCTGCTATCTATGATCTTTATTTCCTTCAGTTGATGAGACCATTGTTTTCTCTCTCTCTCTCTCTCTCTCTCTCATTCTCTTTAGATATCTTGACCTCCTGGCCTCAAATGATCCTTCTGCCTAAGCCTCTGGAGTAGCTGGTACTACAAGTGTGCACCACAATGCCTGGCTAATTTTTTAACTTTCGTAGAGACAGAGTATTGCTATGTTGACCAAGCTGGTCTCAAACTCCTGGCCTCAAGGGATCCTCCCACCTCAGCCTCCCAGAGTGCTAGGATTACAGATGTGAGACACTGTGCCTGGTGCCATTGCTTTCTGGGCACCACTTCCCTACACCACGGTTTGGAAAGTATCCCAGGTAAAGCACTTTGGTTCACCTTGTGTGTTTCCCTTCTCTCAAGGACAAAGGCTTTTGATGTTCAATGCCTGTAATCACTGGCTATAAATATTTCATCGAGTTTTATGGTTGTTTACAGCAGGGAGGGAAGTTTATTACCAATTTATCAGTTATGGTTGGAACCTAAGGAAAGTTTGAAAACTAAAAGAAGAAAGAAAAGGAAAAGAAAATAGGGAGGCCTAATTCAAGATGTGGATCTGATGTCATAAGTGTCTAAGAGTCTGAGCTTCATCTCAAAGCAGCTGGGCCAGTTGAGCATACCCTTCTGTAGTTCTTTTTAACCTGGCATCAGAATCGGACTGAATAAAACGCACAGTTCTGGCCACTATAGCAGATTGTGTCAGACTTATCCTCCTGCTGAAAACAACTATAAAAGTTGGACAAAATGTATAAAACAACTAGTTGAAGGCATTTGAGAATAGTCAATACAGCTAAGAATTGAGGAGTTATGATCCTGGAGAAAAGGGAATAATGTGTAGTGAGTTCCACATCTTTGCTTTTTCCCTAGGGGCATTTCACATATTGTTACTTGAGGGAACAGGGACCTAGCAGAAAGCATCAGTCTTACCAGATTGACGATACAAACATCAGAGTTCAGGGATGCCAAAGAAGATGGAAATTAAGAAGGAAAATTCCAGAAGGTAGGAAACAAGAGAGAAGGAGCCCAACAATTGCATGCAAATTCCTCCAACTTTATTGGATTTTCTTTTTTTTTTTTTTTTGAGACAGGGTCTTGCTCTGTTGCCCAGGCTGGAGTGTAGGGGTGTGATCTTGGCTCACTGCAGCCTCCTTTGACCTCCCGGATTCAAGCCATCCTTCCATGTCAGCCTCCCATGTAGCTGGGGCTGCAGGCACATGCCTGGCTAACTTTGCTTGTTTTTTTGGTAGAGATAAGGTCTCACTATGCTGCCCAGGCTGAGCTTGAACTCCTAGGCTCAAGCAATCCTCCAGTCTTGGTCTCCTAAAGTGTTGGCATGAGTCACCATGCCCAGCCTATTGGTCTACTTTTAGCCTATGAAGCTAAAGAACTGAGCAAATTTTAGTAGTCTTAAAGTGTTGGGGAGACAAATTGGAAAACAAATTCTATCAAGGTAGAGAAGCCTTGGTAAATGCATAGGTGTTCTGATAAGTCCCAGAAGGGTCACACACTAGGAGAGAGGGTCACATCCTAGGAATAAGAGATATGTCCTAGGACAAAAATGAACCACACCAGCCAAAACATGACATAAACCAAAGCCTTGACGGGAGTAAGGTATTCATTTGGTACTCTGCCTTCCAGAAGGCAACTTAATTCTTTCTTTCTGGATGAATACATCACCCAGAGACCTTCCAACTTTTCATCCAAAATGTGTGTCATCCAAAAGAGAAGTATGAGACATGCTCAAAAACAAAACAAAACAAAACAAAACACAAACAAAAAAACAGGCCAAATGACTAAAAATCAAGAGAAAAGACAGACAATGGAAATAGACCCACAGGTGTTTCAGAAATGAGAGACTTCCAATAATTATGATGAAAATGTTCAAGAAAATGGAGAGAAAGTAAAAAAAAAAAAAAGATGAAAAGCTAGAGAATTTAAAAATAGAATTGCCAGAATACTGATAAAGATAGCAGATAGGAGGCAGGACTAGCTTGCAGCTCCTACTCAGACAAACAGAGTGTGGAGACTCACATCCTGAACTTTTGCTCCAAGAACTACTGCAGGAACATACCAGGAAAGCCAAGAGAATCCACAGACCCTTTGAAGGAACTGGATCACTACTGCAGGCTCCTTGAGATGCAAAAAAACCATGAGTCTGCTTGTTTTCTCAGCGGGGAGGCTCATGGTCTGGGACAAGTTCTCAGCCCTGGGCACTGGCTGCCTGGAAATAGACTCAGTACTGTTGTGGGGGCATGGTGGGAGTCAGATTGGCCTTTAGGACTGTGGGGTGCATGGAAGCAGGGTGACGCCTGTGACTGCCAGCTTTCCCCCACTTCCCTGGCAACCTGTATGACTCAGCAGAGGCAGCCATAATCCCCCTGGGAGTATAACTCCATTGGACTGGGAATGACACCCCTATCCCCCATAGCAGCTGCAGCAAGCCCTGCCCAAAGAGAGGTTGAGCTCAGAAATGCCTATCCCCGCCCCTACCTGCTGGTCTTTTTCTACCCACCCTGGTAGCCGAAGACAAAGGTCATAATCTCTTGGGAGCTCTATGGCCCTGTCTACCGTCTTAACCAGGTGTCCTTAGGGTAAATTTGCATTCTCCTTATAGGACTGCAGCAGATGTGCTCTTGAAAGCGCCACCTCCTGGCTGGAGGCCAACCAACACAAAACCAAGGACCCTCACAGAGTCCACTTCACTCCCCTGCTACCTCCACAGGAGCAGGTGCTAGTATCCATGGCTGCAATACTTGAAGATGGATCACATCACAGGACTCTGTGGACACTTCCCAGGTACAAGCCCATAGCCCAGTAGCTCTGCTGGGTGGCTAGACCCAGAAAAGCAAAAACAATCACTACAGTTCAGCTCTCAGCAAGCCCCATTCCTAGGGGAAGGGAGAGAACACCACATCAAGAGAGCACCCCATGGGACAAAATAATCTGAACAACAGCCCTTGAATTCCAGACCTTCCCTCTGACATAGTCTACGGAAATGAGAAAGAACCAGAAAAACAATTCTCTTAATATGACAAAACAAGATTCTTTAACACCCCCAAAAGATCATACCAGCTCACCAGCAATGGATCCAAACCAAGGCAAAATCTCTGAATTGCCAGAAAAAGAATTCAGAAGGTTGATTATTAAATTAATCAAGGAGGCACCAGAGAAAAGTGAAGTCCTACTTAAAGAAATCAAAAACGTGATACAGGATTTGAAAGGAATAGTGTCAATAGGGATGGTAGCAGTTCTTTGAATGTCTGATAGAATTCAACTGTAAATCCATCTGTCATGGATTTTTATTTTTGGTTGCCAATTTTTTTTTTTTTTTTTAGAGATGGAATCTCACTCTGTCACCCAGGCTGGAGTGCAGTGGCGTGACCTCGGCTCACTGCAACCTCCGCCTCCCAGGTTCAAGCAATTCTCCTGCCTCAGCCTCCCGAGTAGCTGGGACTACAGGCGCACGCCACCACACCCGGCTAATTTCTTTTGTATTTTAGTAGAGACAGGGTTTCACCGTGTTGCCCAGGCTGGTCTCGAACTCCTGAGCTCAGGCAATCCGCCCTCCTTGGCTTCCCAAAGTGCTAGGATTACAGGCGTGAGCCACTGCGCCCAGCTGGTAATTTTTAAAATTACCATTTAAATCTCACTGCTTGTTATTGGTCTGTTGAGAGATTCTATATCTTCCTAGTTTAATCTAGGAGGGTTGTATATTTCCAGGAACTTAACCATCTCCACTAGATTTTCTAGTTTCTGCATGTAAGGTTTTCATAGTAGCCTTGAATAATCTTTTGTATTTCTGTGGTATTGAAGCGACTTTGTTGTCTGGGGAAACACCCTAGGTTCATCTTGCACTGAGAAGATTAACAACACGGACGCACACACCTGGAGCAGGTTAAGGAGGGGAAAGTTTAATAGACAAAAAAAGGAGAGAGAAAGAGAGCTTTCTCATACAGAGAAAGCGGGGCGCCCAAGAGGGTTTCTGGGTTGAGGGTGGGATGCGATCCATTTTATAGAGAGACTTGAGGAGGCAGTGTTTGATTTACACAGGGGCCAGGGGATTGGTTTGACCAGGTGTAAATAGTTACATAGCCTGAGAAGAGATTGGCCATCCCACCTTAATCTTTTATTATGTAAATGTGACCTCCACTTGTCCAGCACTATTTGAACCTTGATTCCTCATTGTACCACACATAAAATTAATTTAAGATGGATCATAGACTTAACTATGAAACCATCAAGCTTCTAAAGGAAACCATGGAAGCATAGTTTTACGACCTCTGGGTAGGGAAACATTTCTTAAATGGGACTTAGAAAGCACTAACCAAAATATAAAAGATTAATATGTTGGATTTGTAGGAATTAAGAACTTTTATTTATCAAAAGATCCTATTAGGAGAATGAAAAGTCAAAGCACAGATTGAGAGGGAATATTTGCAATACATATATCCAGCGACAAACTCATATGCAGAAAATATATAGACTTCTACAATTCAGTAAGGAAAACATAGAAACCGCAATAGGAAAATGGACAAGGACTTGAACAGTCATGTCACAAGAAATAACTAATAAACACATAAAAAGGTGCTCAATATCACCAGGGAAACGTTCTTTTAAATTGCAATGAGATATTGCTACACACCCACCAAAATGACCAAAATTGGAAAAGCTAACAATAACAAATGTTGGCAAAGATTGCCATTGGGAATGTAATTTTGTTCATCCATTTAGAAAAATGGTAATATCTACAATAGCTCAATATATGCATGTCTTACGACCTAGGAATTTCACTCCTGGATTTTTATTATATTTAAATAAGTGCTTGTGCCCACCAAAAGACATGTGCAAACATATACAAAACAGTTTTATTTAGCATGACTAAAAACAACCCAATGTTCATCAACAAAAATGGATAAATTGTGTTACATTCAAACAATGGAATACCACATAGCAATGAAAAAGAATGAGGAACTATTACAAACAAGATAGATGGATATCACAACCATAATGTGGAGTATAAGAAGCCGACCCAAAAAAATATGTATTGTATAACTTCACTTTATAAAGTTCAAAATCTGACAAAACTAATCAAAAGTGAAAGAAGAAAGAACAGTGCTTAGCTTTGGGAGAGTTTACTGACTATGAAAAGGCACATGGAAACCCTCTGGTATTCTGGAAATACTCTATTTTTATGTGGAAGGTATTACATGAATTTATATATAAGCAAAATGCATTGAGATGTATATTCAGACATGTTTAGTTTACTGTATGTTAACTATCTTAAAACAAAAGCACACTGGCTGCCCATGCCTCTCTACCCCTGCTAGTGGGGATTCATGAGGCCCAAAGAGGGAGATACTATTAATAGTTTTCCAGTGTATAGAAGATGGGCTCATATTTGCACCCCTAGTTTATGGAGCAGGGCACACCAATTACAGGTCACACATGGAATCCATTCATGCATACCTTCTTTCTCTCTCTGCGTACCACTATTTGTTCCCCAAATCAAAGAGGGCTTCCAGGGTAACATGTGGGTTTGGCCTTGGAGGCTTGTGACAATAAACTGGGGAGATGTATTAGTGTGCTAAGGCTGCCATAACGAAATATCACAGCCTGAGTGGCTTAAACAATAGAAATTCATTTCCTCGTAGTTCTGGAGGCCAGAAGTTCAAGATTAAGGTTCATCAGGGCGGATTCCTGGTGAGGCCTCTCTTCCTGGCTTGTAGATGGCCACCTTCTTGCTGTGTCCTCCCATGGCTTCATCTTTGTGCAAATGTGGAGAGATACAACTCTCTTGTCTCTTCCTCTTCTTATAAGGACACCAGTCCTATTCAAGTAAGGCTTCACCCCTGAGACCTCACTTAGCCTTTATTAGCTTATTAACCTCTTTATAGGCCTTATCTCCAAATGCAGTCATATTGTAGGTAAGGGCTTCAACATATGAATTTTGAAGCTATGCAATTCAATCCATAAAAGGAGCTGATTTACTTTTTATACCCATGTCATTTTGGCCCCCTCCACCCCACTGATCTCAGAGCATTTCCTGGGGGTTACCTCAGTGTGTTCTGCAACAATCCTCTCCCTCTGAGCCGGGCTGACAGCTCTGCCCTGCCACCCCTTGCTACTTCTGCTGTCCATGGCTGTGGGAGGCCTCTGCTCTGCTGGAATTACCATCTGTGCTGGTCACCACTGGGGAGGGATGCTGTTTACTGTTGATACCCCCAGCCCAGTCCCAGTGGTGGTGGGGGGGTATACTCCCTCATTAGGCACTTTCCTCTACTTCCCAAACACAGCAAGGCCCAGGGAGGAATGAAGCTCTGCCTGGCCACCACAGGTCTCCACGGGAATAAGCCATCCCCTCCCCCAGGTTTGCTCATTCTATCTCCTCTGCTGGAATAGCATTCTCCCAGACCTCCAGCACTTCCCCTGGCTGACTATGCAGGGAGACCCACACCTCATCCTCCTACCTGACCACTTGGCAAGTGAGCCTCCCCTTCTGTAGTCTCCCTCAGCCTCTGCGATTCACTGTCAATTTCTTCATCTGTGCCTCCTCTCCCCCCATAAAACTAAACAAACAAACAAGCAAACAAAAAACAACATGAGCTCCATGCAGGCGGGGTGTTTTTCTGCCTCATCTCTGTGTCCCTGGGTACCCAGGACTGGACACAAGGGAGGTGTCAGGGGATGTTTGTTGACTGACTGTATGTGAGGGTGTAGAGGGTTCCTGAAGCCCTAGGCTGAGTGACCAAGTATGGAAACGCTGCCTGCCACACTTCAGCATGGCCAAGGCAGCTGGTCTTCTCCTTCAAAGGCAGTCCTGAGGCTTGACAGGTCATAGAGCCAGGCTTTCGTGTCTAGGCTACAGACAGCTTCCTCAAAGTCCATCTCCTCTTCCCTACTGATCTTTTCCTGCTACTTCCCATTGGTTGAACCCAACCAGAAGTTGCAGGGCAGGTGTACCCATTGATGCTATCCATACAGGTCAGCAGCCAGGGCACAGAGCAGGGGGAAGAGGAGATAGGAGAAGAGATCTGGAAGGGTAAGCAGATGACATCTGTCAAGTGTTAGGTAACACTTGGTACAGGGAGAGTGCTCCATAAATTAGTTGTCCAATCACAGAAGCATCCCAGAGCACCATAGAAACCCAGAAGAGGACTGCCCATCCTGCTCCTCTGGCTCTTCTCCTCCAGGAGCTCCTCTCCACAGAGCCAGGATATTCTGGGTATGTTCAGAGTTCAAGGTCTCCCCATCTCCTTTCCTAACATCACTGCATTACTAGTCCTTGGTGTTTCCTTAGGGTTACTGGCTTCTACGGCTCGAGGCTTCTACAGCCTGAGGTTTCCCAAGGCTACAGGTCAACTTAGCTGACCATGAAGGGCCCTGATCACTATGGGCCAAGGAAAGGATTTGGTAGCTTCCCAATATCCTCCCTGCCTCTTCAGCCAGTGGAGGTCCCAGCATTGGAGTCACTCCCCAGGGCCTGGAAAACATCTCTTTCTTCCCAGTTGCTCATGATTATGCAGCCCTAGACACAGGTCTCAGCTAAACCTTGGCAGGTTGGAGGGATGGGGCACCAAGTGGAACCCCAAGTGGAGGGGCTTTTTGAGCAAGGCTGGAGCTGCTCCTTTGAGTGTCCCCTGGTGGGCTCCATGCACCCTCTGGTGGCCAACCTCATTTTTGCAACTACAGCTCTGGACAAGAAGGAAGCAGCTCCCCTAAAAGATTGTCCCAGAAGGCCTCACACGTTTGCCCTGGGACAAAAATAGCTGTTGGTGCCCCAGGAGAGAGTGCAGAGAAAATTCCAGATCTTGATGAGGGCAGGGTGTCAGCCTGGCCTATAGCTGTTGGGTGACCATTGGGGTGAGAGGGCAGTACTTGCCCCCAAAACTGCATCCACCAATGACAGTGTCTAACGGCCCAGCTAGTTTGAGAAAGCCATCTTTCCACCTTTACCACCTGGATCATTCACTCTTCAGCCAAGAAGATGTACTGTCCAAGCCATCCCTTCTCCCTTGGGCTCTGATTTCTACAGATGATAGAGGTAGACATCTTCCTGATTCCAAGCCTGCCACTAGCTGGTTCAGGGTGTGGAACAAGGCCAGAGTCTGGTTCAGAGTCAATATCAGTCAGGCTCTGGTTCAGAGTCAAGGTTAAGGGCAGAGCCAGAGGACAAAGGACAGAACCTTCTCCTTCTCATGTGAAAGGCCAGATCCACACGCTTGCATATGCATGTGAATCCCTCTGTGCATAAGCATACAAATGTGTGTGTGTGTGTGTGTGTGTGTGTGTGTGTGAGCCCTCTTACTAGAGGCTATGGCTAAGTCTTTCAGGCACTAGAGGGTCAGGGATTATCAAGCTTCTCACAGGTTTATGCAAATGTTTGAAACATGAAAAAATATAGAAAGCTATAAAAAATATAAATACTAAATATAGCAAATGTTAACAGTATGTCATAGTCATAGTCAACTGAAGTTCAGCCATGCTCTTGTGTGGTTAAGTTTAAAATGTATTTATGTGGGATGTGGGTGTGTGGAACAGGTTTGATGTGGAATGAGGTAGTCAGGACCTTTGGAGGAATTAGTGCCCTGGCCTCCTTGTGGTGGGTAAGAGTCCCAGGGCAGTGTCCTGCAGGGGCACAAGGCAGGGCTGACTAGCAAGTTCAAATGCTGGTGTCTACTGAAGGGAAGGGGAGATCAGAGCTGCAACTGAAGCTGATACTAGCAGGGCAGTTGAGAGCAGGAAAGAGGCCACAGGAGGGTTTAGGGTCCTTGAGGCAGGAGTGAGTAGGCCTTAGCCACACCAGTGATTCAGGCTTTTGTGATTACGTGGTGGCAGATTGGGATTAGGGCTAGCCACTGACAGCTCATGTGGGGTTTTTTTTTTTTTTTTAATTAGTGAAACATACTCGCTTTTCGGTTCACTTTATTTCCATCTACTGAAAACTTGTTGTAATGACTATGCACATCTATGATGTCTGCCATGTAAATGAAGCCCCAGGCTTCATTGTGCAGTGCATCAATTGAGCAATGTTTGATTGGGCTAGGATCACTCATAGATAGATTCACGGACACCAATCTTGCTCCTGAAAGGATATAAGGTGCCTTACAAACATGTTTCATTATAGCAAAGTGAAGTACGTTCATTTAAAAATAGAGACAGGCAGCTGGGCAACATGGCGAGACCCCGTCTCTACAAAAATAAATTAGCCATGTGTGGTAGCATGCATCTGTGGTCCCACCAGGGAGGCTGAGGAAGATTGCTTGTGCCTAGGAGGCTGAGGCTGCAGTGAGCCTCTGAACTCCAGCCTGTGTTTGTTCACACTCTGCACTTCAGCCTGGAGAGTGACACCCTGTCTCAAAAAAAAAAAAAAAAAAAAAAGAAAGAAAAGAAAGAAAAAAAAGGAGAGGAAGGGTGGCACCAGGAGAGTTTGTGTTGAAACCATCATTAAATGGGTGGTTACCTTGCAATGAAAGGAGTCTCACATTTGAGGAAGCCAGACACTGTGATTAGGATTCCATGTCAGCCTGAAACCCAGAAGAGTGCTGGCATGTTCTCTGGAGGCAGCCAATTTTCATTCTGTTCTTGTACTGTCTGGGGACTGCCACTAATTTCCTTTAGCAAAGGCTGCTCTAGGGTAACAGGGCTGAGGGGGCCTGGATGACAAGTAGGACCTCATTCCTAAAAGGGAGCTCAGAAAGTGGGGGGCAGAGCGTTCAACAAATATTTCTTGAATAAATGAATGAGCAAAGGAACATAGCCCTTCCTACTTTACTTCACCAATTCTTAACTCTATCTACTTTTCTCTCTATTCATTGGCAGTTCCCAGTTCAAGTCACTGTCAGCTGTCACCCTGCCTCAGCCAAGCTCTGCTCCTCCTTCTCCTCCTCTCACCCATAGTAGAAAAGGTATTTTTCCTAAATCCCAAATCTGATCCTGCCACTCCCTGCCTTTGCTCTGGGGTGTTTGCTCCTTGTCTTCAGCCTCACATCTAAATCCTTTTTTGTGGCCCATGAGGCCTCAGGTGATCTGTCCCTGGGATCTCTGCAGCTTTACCTCTTATTATTTCCCTACTCTTTGTTCCACCGTTGTTCCCCAAATCAAAGAGGGCTTCCAGGGTTTGGGCTTTGAGGCTGTGACAATAAACTGGGGAGATGTATTAGTGTGCTAAGGCTGCCATAACAAAATATCACAGCCTGAGTGGCTTAAACAATAGAAATTCATTTTCTCATAGTTCTGGAAGCCAGAAGTCCAAGATGATTGAGGTGTCATCAGGGCGGGTTCCTGGTGAGGCCTCTCTTCCTGGCTTGTAGATGGTCACCTTCTTGCTGTGTCCTCACATGGCCTCGTTTTTGTGCAAATGTGGAGATACAAATCTCTTGTCTCTCCTCTTCTTATAAGGACACCAGTCGTATTCAAGTAAGGCTTTAGCTCTATGACCTTACTTAACCTTTATTAGTTTTATTAACCTTTTTATAGGTCTTATCTCTACTGGCTTCCTGACATTTTAACAAGGCCTGGAAAAAACATTAAAAACACTGAACTTTCAGCCTTTTAGATAGTAGTACATCAGATGCCCAATAGCTATCCTCAACCCTCACCTCATCTTCACCTATCCCTAATCCCCACCCAGCCCCAATATAGGCTCAGGGCTGGGGAAGGAACGATGGGTGGCTGCTGGACTGTAATAATAATTTCTAAAAGTGTGCTTTACAGTATATACCTCAAAATATCAGATTTCAAGCACCATGCCTAGCCAACTGCTGCCCTCTGGACATTTGCACTAGTCCAGAGCCTCTTGCCCAGGATGGAGGTGAAGTGAGGAGGAAAGCTGTAGTGTAAGCTCACTCTTTACACCATGGGGGGCCTGCCTTGGACTTGCTGGGTAACTGCAGTTCCTGAAGGTCTTGGCATGCCTGTAATGATAGTTCAGCGTGGGCTGACTCTGCTTGTCTTGGGCTGCAGGGGTCCATAGGGGAGGCAACTGGTAGGAAAGTTGTAGCCTGCTTTGGTTTTTGCACCCACCAGATGGGCTCAGGGATTAGGGGGGCACTCTCTAGGTACCCACTTGGTCCTGCCCAGCATGTCCCCACAGGCTTCTGGGGATTCTGCCAGATTATCTTTCCCTTTTCCAGGATCAACCACCAGGCTATAAGACCAGACTACTGGATAGGCCCTATTTCAGCAGCAATAGGGCCACCACTAGGTAGCCCCACTCAAGCCGCACCTCTTTGCTTTTTACTGAAAAAGCTGTCTGTGTTTGGCCTTGAGTCAAAACAATGGCCAATTGAGACACACCCGGTCCTTCCTCAGTCTCTAAGGGGAGAAACCTAGGGTGGGTTGAGGATTGTTTCCAGGCTCCAGTGGACAGCTGCATGCAGAATGTGCTGAAGAATACAGATGTGTATCCACATATACAATGCCCTCTGTGTGGCATTGGTTGAACCTGAGGGCCTTATTCTAGGAAATTCCATGGAAGGCCAGATAGTCATAAACCCTGACCAGACCTCCAGCTGCTGCAGTGGTTCCAGGGCCTGCAAGAGTCATCAGCATTCAGAAAGGCTCCAGCGCCAAGCAGTGGAGCTTGCCCCACTCCCCTTCCCCAAAACAGGGATCACAGATGAGTAGGAGGGGAGGAGGCTGGGGCAGGGCAGGCTGAGGAGGCCCCTGTTTAGAGTTAAGGGCTATGCCCCACCCACCCTGCTATTCATCCAATTTCCTGTCCGCCCAGCACAGATGTTTTTACTATCCCTTCTGGGGAAACACCAGGTTCTTCCTTCTGGGTGGGGATGGCAGGCAGACAAGTCCAGACTGCTTCAAGGAACCAATGGCCAGGGATATTGCCTAGGGACAGCATGGAGGTAGAGCCTCATTTGGCAATGCCCTGGCTATGCTGGGGTGAAAGGTCATAGGCCTTGCCTAATCTTGAGCCTGGGAAGGGTCTCTAAGACTGGGTCTAGGTAGGCAGTACCTCCTACTAGTAGCCTTTCCCTCCCTAGACAAAGTTGCTGGGTGGGCCTCTGCTTATCTACTAGTTTTTTATACTAGACAGAGCCCCTTTGACATATGTGGTCCCTGAATCCCCTGCCTCGACCTCAACTGGTGATCAGCAAATGTTTGTTGAGTGAATGCATAAATGAACACCATAGAGCTGTTCCAGAAGTGAGGTATGGCTTTGTTCATACAATGTATCTGGGGAGAAGGGATGCGAATCTCTATAACACGCTGTCATATGTGACTGTTAAAGATGGTTGTGGATTCATTAAGTGACACACACTGGGTGTACTCAATGAGGTCTGCTAGAGGCCACAATAGTGGGAATGTCCACTCATTCATTTATGTATTTTTGTTCACCACTTCCTGTGTAGGCTCTGGGTGCCAGACCCTGTGCTAGAGCTGGAGACGCAGTGATGAATAGGTTAGAGGCAGTCCCCAGGAGAGCCAAATGGTAAATGAAGTAGACATTGAGTGAGGTCAGGTAGCATGTATGAAACTCATCCATGAGGAGCTTTGGGGCCTATGACTCCAAAGCCATAGGCCCCAAAAGGATCTGGCTCAGGCTAGGCCCAGAAAGGCTTTTGAAAGAAACAACCTTGGCTGGGCACTGTGGCTCACACCTGTAATCCCAGCACTTTGGGAGGCTGAGGCAGGAGGATCACGAGGTCAGGAGATTGAGACCATCCTGGCTAACATGGTGAAACTCCGTCTCTACTAAAAATACAAAAAATTAGCTGGGCATGGTGGTGGGCACCTGTAGCCCCAGCTACTCAGGAGGCTGAGGCAGGAGAATGGTGTGAACTGGGAGGCGGAGCTTGCAGTGAGCCGAGATCACGCCACTGCACTCCAGCCTGGGCAACAGAGCGAGACTCCGTCTCATAAAAAAAAAAAAACAAACAAACAAAAAAACACACACAAAAAACACAACCTTTTGGGAAGAGAGTGTTCTAGGCAGGAGGAATAACACATTCAAAGGCCAGGGAACTAAAAAGTGCCTGGAGTGGCTGCAGCATCAAGTTCAAGGCTGCACATAAGAAGAGAGACCATCAGGGCTGGATAGAGGGGATTGGCAGCATTGGCAGGATTTGTGTCTATGCTTCGGTCCATGGAATACCTTTGAGAGGTTCTGCATGGAAATAATATGATGGGAATCACATGGTTACAATGTCATTCTGCCTGTGGAATGGAGTAAGGATAGAAGGAGCTGAGTAGAAGAGTGGGCTAGGATGGTTTGTCCAAGTGAGAGATGGTGGTGTCCTGAATTTGGTCTGCCACAGCAGGGTTGAGGAAAAGTAAGTGAACTGAGAGAGATCCACCGGGTAAGATCTCCAGGTGGGGCATGCAGTGGGAAAGAAAAGGGAAGTCACTGGGAGATGGTGATATTTGCTGAGATGTAGGAAATGTTGGAGCAGAACAGTTTAGGTGGTATGGGGTGTGGTATGGGGGGACGTGTTTCATCCTGGGTGAATCTGCAACTGGAGATGCCCTGAAAGCAGTGGCAGGGGAGTCCCCACACGGGACTACCCCAAACGATCCTGAAATGGTTGGGATTCTGAAGAAAGTAGCACTAAATGCAAGGGTGATCAGTAAAAAGCATTTATTAGGGACATTTCTCAGTCTCTGAGGGGGCTGTAGTACATCCTCCAGGCAGACAGCGAGACAGGGATGTTCTATCTAGGTATGCCTGCTGCAAGGGGAGTCTGGATATGGAATTTATATGAGATTTTAAGGAATTTGGCTCAGGGTCGGGGCTAGTTTCTTTCGGTGTTTTGGGCAACAATCTAAACACCTTTATCAGTGCCTGGGAATGTTTAAGGCCCCAGCTTGGGCTCACGCCTACAGGAAAAAACCTTCAGCTGTCTGGGTCATAGAGTGGTCAAGGCATTTGGTATTTGTCAGGAGAGAGAAAAATGTGGGGGAACCTGGGGGACCCCCCATGAGATAATGAGTTCACTTATAAAGAGGCTACAAAAAAAAAGGCTGTGACGATGTGGGTCTGGAGGAGACCCAGGCTGGAGATTCAAAACTGAGTGACAGATTTACATGGGTCCAGAAGCCTTTGAGGGTGTGGGGGAATGTCAAATGTAGTGGATTAAATGGCGCCCCCCAACCCCACCAAATTGCATTCATGTCCTACTACCTGGATCCTGTGAATGTGACCTTATTTGGAAAAAGGGACCTTACAGATATTATTAAGTTACAGATTAGGGGAGCTATTGTGGTGGTTCCAGGGCCTGCAAGTGTCATCAGCATTCAGGGAGGCTTCAGTGCCAAGCCTGCTTGGATTACCTGGGTAGACCTCCCAATCTGCCCTGGATTACCTGGGTAGACCCTACAGCCAATGACAGTTGTTTTGATAAGAAACAGAAGGGCAGATACCGAGGAGAAGGGCAGGTGAAGATGCAGGCAGAGATTCGTGTGATACAGCCACAAGCCAAGGAACTTCTGAGCCACCAGAAGCTGGAAGAGGCAAGGAGGGGTTTGCCCCTAGAGGCTTCAGAGGGAGCACACCCTGGTAACATTTTGATTTTGGACTTCTGGCCTCCAGAACTGTGAGAGAATAAACTTCTATTGACTTAAGCCACCCAATTCGTGGTAATTTGTTGTGGCATCCCCAGGAAATGAATAGATCAGGAGCCCAGATGGAGTCTGAGGGCCTTATGTTAAGCGCTGGGTGAAGTGAGGCCACAAAGGCAGAGGTCAGAAATGGTATCTTCCGGGTGGAGGCAGGTAGAGGAAAAGGAATGTAAAGACAAATGAATGGCCACTTCCTGCAAGGCAGAAAGACCAACGAGACATGATCCTCAGAAGTCCTGCCCCTTCTCAAGGCCTCAGATTTTTAGGAGGATACCTGACCAATGCTGTGGTCCTGAGCTGCCTGGACTCCGTGGAAGTCTTACTCATGCCCTTGGAGACTAAATCCTACAGTGTGGAGCAAGGTATTGAGGAGATATCCATTCATTCGAGGACTTAGCAAATACTTATTGAGCCCAGTTCTGTGGTGGGAAAATGGCAATGGACAAATGTGTGCATAGTTTATGTACTCCCAGACCTCCCAGTCCAGGAGGGGGGAAGATGTTACCCAAGCGATGATTCAATTTTATCAACTGTGGCAAGTGTTATGAAGCACATAGAGACATGAGAAGCTGTTATGGGAGGTTTTTTGTTGTTTCTTTTTTGAGACAGAGTCTTGCTCTTGTCACCCAGGCTGGAGTGCAATGGTGTCATCTTGGCTCACTGTAACCTCTGCCTCCTGGGTTCAAGCGATTCTCCCATCTCAGCCTCCCTAGCAGCTGGGATTAAAGGTACCCGCCATCATGCGCGGCTAATTTTTTTTTTTTTTTTTTTTTTGAGACGGAGTCTCACTCTGTCGCCCAGGCTGGAGTATGGTGGCACGATCTCGACTCACTGCAAGCTCCGCCTCCTGGGTTCATGCCATTCTCCTGCCTCAGCCTCTCGAGTGGCTGGGACTACAGGCGCCCACCACCACGCCCGGCTAATTTTTTGTATTTTTAGTAGAAACGGGGTTTCACCATGTTAGCCAGGATGGTCTCGATCTCTTGACCTCATGATGCGCCTGCCTCAGCCTCCCAAAGTGCTGGGATTACAGGCGTGAGACACTGTGCCCGGACATGACCAGCTAATTTTTGTATTGTTGTAGAGACAGGGTTTCACCATGTCGGCCATGCTGGTCTCGAACTCCTGACCTTAGGTGATCCGTCCGCCTCAGGCTTCCAAAGTGCTGGGATTACAAGTGTGAGCCACTGTGCCTGGTCTGTTACGGGAGGTTTTGACCTACTCAGGGAAGTAAGGAAAATCTCTCTGCCTCTGAGGGAATCTGAAGGATTTTGAAGGTTTTAATCAGGAGGGGAAAAATTTTTTCTAGACAGAAGGAACAGCATGTACAAAGGTCTGGGGTGGGGAGGGGGAATGGCCAATTAGAGGGACTGGAAGAAGTTCAACGTGGTTACAGAAGTGAGCAGAGGCCAAACCATGTGGAACCTTATAAACCACTTTTCGATGTTTCTCAAGATCAGTGCAATTTCCCATCCGCAAGTAATGGGCTCAGATCTGCATTTTAAGATCATTATGGTTGTAGTGAAGGAGAGATGAGAGGGAACAAAAATGGAGGAGCAGCCAGTTAGGAAAGTGTTGCCCTCACTCATGTGAAAAAGATGGAGAGAAGTGGGTGGATTAGAGGGAGATTTAGGGGTAAAATTGAACAGACTTGGGATAAAGGTGAAGAGTCTGGAGATGAGGGAGAGGGAGCTGCCAAGTATGACTCCTAGGCTTCTGGTTAGGTAACTGATGGGAAGTACTTCCTTCAGTACAGCAGTGAAGACAGTATGTGCGGAGGTGGGAGATGTCAGAGAGAACAAGAACTCTGTGTTGGACATGTTGCCATTGAGGTGCTGTGGACACTCAAGTGGGGATGTACACTGAACAATGAGTTATATGAATCTGGGGTTCAGCAGTAAGGATAAGGGTAAAGAGAGAAATTTGTGTCACCTGTGTGTAAAGAGAAGAGGGAAATGGAAAGCCTAGACTTGAGCTTTGAGGAACACCCAAACTTTACTAATAGGGAGAGGACGCTGAAGAAGCTTGAGCAGAGGTGGCCAGAGAGGATGAGGGGAAACCAAGGGAAATCAGTGTTCCAGGGGGCAGTGGCCATCGCTGGGTGTCAAACACTGCTCGGGGCCCTGGCAGATGAGGTCTGAAGAACAGCCGTTGAATTTAGAGATTGGAGGCTATAGTTTATCGAGACCTGGTTTGGTGCTGTTAGGGAGCTAGAAGGCTGACGGCAGGGCCTGAAGAGTGGGAGGGACAGCTCTTTTAGGGCCTGAAGAGTGGGCGAGACGTGAGGATGAGAAGACAGCTCTTTCAAGGAATTTTGCTGTGGTTGAGAACAGAGATACTCAGTGGGGTCGAATGAGGGTTTTGTTCCCATAGCAGAAACTTGAACACATTTATAGGCCAATGGGAAAGATCAAGTTGAGAGCGGATGGTTGAGCCTTCAGGAGAGAAAAGGGATGATCCATGGGACAAGCTCCTGAGAACGGGGAGGAGATGGAAGGAAGCTTCTGTGGATGTAGCAGATGCAGGAGGGTTTCTGTGTGGTTTTAGCCGAGCTCGGGCCGGTGGCTGAGGCAGGCAGGAACAGTGGCTCACCCATGTTTTATGTGTATTTCCGTGTGCGTGCTCTTGCTTTCCCCAGGTCTGGGCCGCCTGCCTGGCCCGTGTGCCATAGGGAATATCCACACTGGGGCCGGGCGGAGGCTGGGCACCTCCCGCTCTGGGCTTGCTCCCTGATGAGATTCTCAGACCGTGTTTCCCCTCATTCATGAGAGGAAGGTTCACAGAGCCGGCGTGGGAACTTGCCTGGCCGCCAGGGCCTCCTCCCGCTCAGGCTGAGGTTTACTGCATCTCTGTCCTTATTGCCTTCTAGACTGGATTGGCTCAACCAGGTGTCCACTCTTTTTGGCCCATGGCATAAAGAAGGGTTTGGGCAACCCAGTGTGCCCCAGGTTGTTACCGCCCCCCCGGCCCCCCCAGCCTTTGATGGGTCCCCTTCTCATGAATCCATCACCCATGCACATGCCACCAGGACTGTCTAAACCAGAGCCTGGGACTCTCTGAATCCCTCTGGGAGCTCGGTCCTGGGAATGGGCCTCCCAATCTTGGTCTCCAGGGGGTGGGCCCCAGGTCTCTAGTCTTCCTCAGGGTCTTCTCCACTGGTTTGCCTCCTCTCCTGATACCCAGTTCCTAACCGGGGTGACCCCAGCCTCCTGTAACAGCCTCCCTGTGGTAGTGCTGGGAAGAAGGGGCCCGTGTACCCAGCAGGGTCCCCCAGGCAATGGGCATGAGCGCAGACAAGGAAATCCGTCAGATTCCAGGGACGCTCTCCCTACAGCCCCAGCGCGGGGATCGGGTCGTGGCAACCTCTCCAGGCGCCCAGGGGCTGGGGAGGAGGGCGGGCCAAGACCCGC
>NW_012109585.1:6236517-6288641 GCF_000951045.1 Mandrillus leucophaeus
CGCAAAGCAGTCCGGGCCGCAACGCTGCGCCCTCCGCCCTGTTTCTGCACCCGTCTGGGTTCTTGTCTCGCCGCCTGCAAGCCTTCCCGAGCTCAGGGTGGTGAGGTCAGCGGCGCCCTTCGTGCAGTCCCCTCGGCGGTCGGGCGGGCCTGGGAACTTGGCCGCCCTTCCCTGTCAGGCTCCCGGGAAGTGGCGGCCTGACCCCGGGCTGCTGACTGTTGGGAGCAGGGGTGCGGCGTCCGCCTGGCCCTGAGGGGCCGCTTCATATTGGCTAGGCCCGTTTTGCACCCTCCCAAGGGCTGGGAGTCCGAGGTCTTGTCCTGGCAGGGTCCAGCTTCTGGAGCCCATTACATGGGCCATTGGATCAGAAAGTCTTTTCTCCCCCAGACATCCTTGTGGAACCTGCGTTGTTTTTCCTTGGCAGCTGCGGAGACCCGTGATAATTCGTTAACTAATTCAACAAACGGGACCCTTCTGTGTGCCAGAAACCGCAAGCAGTTGCTAACCCAGTGGGACAGGCAGATTGGAAGAGCGGGAAGGTCCTGGCCCATAGCGGTGTGGTGAGCGCTGTGCTGGAAGGGAATGCGGGCTGTGGGTACTTGCTGGAGGACTGGCTGCCTCTGGCCAGGGGACTTTCCGGAGGAGGTGACCCATGAGCTGGAGTGGTCAGAGGAAGGCTGGCAAAAGGGCACTGTGGACAGAGGAACAGCCTATATGAGTGGGAGCAGAGACCTTGGCCAATGCCATTCCTTATGGCATTGTAGTGGAAGCAAGGTGATGGGGAAGGAACACTGTAGGGGATAGCTGTCCACGGACGCTGTCCACAAGACCCTGGAGTGAGACGACGTGCCTGGTACTGTGCCGTGCATGTGTAAGATGCCCAGTTGGCCCTCGCAGCATGAGCCTGGATCAGGGCACTTGCTGCCTCAGGTATTGCTGGGCAGCCCACGTGGGCCCCTGGCCTTTGTGTTTTATTTGACCCTTTAAGATGGTGCAGGAGGATACAAAAAAATTGGGTGTGGTGGCGTGCGCCTGTAGTCCCAGCTACTCGGGAGGCTGAGGCAGGAGAATCACTTGAGCCTGGGAGGCAGAGGTTGCAGTGAGCCGAGATCGCGCCACTGCACTCCAGCCTGGGCGACAAAGCGAGACTCCATCTCAAAAAAAAAAAAAAGAAAAGAAAAAACAGATGATGCAGGAGAGCATTGGGATCCCTCCCAAGACTGAAACTGTTGTCTTTTGCTGTAGAGTGACACCCGAGATTTGTGCTTCTTGATCTAGACTACCTGGGGCCTCACAGCCTCAGCCCTCTTGTAGGAAATCCTGTCCTAAGAGCAAGGGCTGGGGTTCGTCATTTTGTGACTTGGGGCATTCTTAAGTATCCCAGACTTTGCAGAGATCCATTGTCCACCTAAGAATTTATAGGATGTTTTTGGGATCTGCTGCTTGTTCTCAGCCTATATCTCATCTGACATTAATCGGTTTCATAATTTAGTCTCTGTTAAATGAACTCGTATTTCCTTTGGCTTGTACTTAAACTGCCCCTGAAGTGTCCAAGGTGCAGCCTCTCACTGTGGTTCTGGGCCTCAGGGCCCAGTCTCTCTGTTTGCTTCTCCCCACTCACAGAATGTTTGATCTTTGAATTCTTTTCTTTTAGAGCCTCCTTGTTCTTACACAGCAGAGTGTCCACTGTGTGGCCCAGCCAATGAAGCCACGTAGCAAGGATGGAGTGAGTTGGCTGGGGGCCTCATCCCAAAGATGCTGTCATACTGGATCACCCTAGTTCTTTGAGAGCTTAGCAGGCAGACTTGGTGACAGCTTAGCTGAGACATTGTCTGTGGCGTGTGATAGGCCCTTGTATCCTGTCGAAAGCTCTGCATTGGGGTACTCTAGACAGTGCTTACTTAGTCACTGGTTTAGATTGGCCCCAGCTGATCTCAGTTCATCCCTTGAGTGCCTCCTGCCTATTTGGCTTCTGACTAGAGCATGCCTGGGGCTGGAATGAGGGAGGAGAGAGAAGAGGTGGCTGAGGCACTATTCTTGCCTGTGGGTAGCTCGTACTCTGAGATTGCTGCTTCATATTGGCAGCTGGCCATGTGCCAGGGGAGGAGCCCAGCTGTGAGTGCTCATCAAAGGAAGAGACTACGTGGGTGCAGCTCCGAGGAATGAGTCGGTTGAGGGAATCTAGGGTCTCCTCATTTCCTAAGAAGGCCTCCCTTTTTCACTCTGCCCTCCCACATCCTTGGGAGAGTCTGAGACTGTAAGCAAGGCCTTGGCTGATTTGTGGCCACGCTGGCTGATAGTGTGCAGAGGGCTAGGAGGTGTGTCCCTGGCTCCTGGGGTCTGTCAAGAGTTTACTATTAGGCAGATGGAAGTTGGCAGGAAAAGCTGTGATGCAAGTACGTGCAAGCCCAGCAGAGTGCTGGAGTGAGAGTTAAACTTCGGGAAAGTTGCTCACATCTAACAATTTGGAAGTTCCTTAGGGTAAGACATCAGCCTGTCCTGGAGCAAAGAGGGCTGGAAGGTCCTGTGGTCTGTGGGCTTTGTGCTAGGGACATGGAATGAAGGATAGAAAGACAGTTGTTGTTTTTTCCTCAGAGCAGAGGGGAATGAAAAGTCTGGATGATTTACTGGAGCCCTAGAAGAGAGTTCTTGTTCAGTTGGTGTCATTGCAGGGCAGAGGATTAAGTGTTTGGGTAGAATGCTCTCCAGCTCAGATGGAATCTGTCTGAACCTGGTAAGAGGCCAGCATCTGCTCTGGACCTCTTGGGAAGTGCTTGCTTAGAGTGTGGCCTGTTTTGTACCTGGCACTCTGAGGGCCAGGGTGTAGTGGAGATCCTCAGGCCTGGGTACTTGTAGGAGCCTGGAATGAGCAGGTCAGAGGCATGTAAGTGTGTGAGATCCTAGAGTATTGGTCCAGTCCTCCACCTTTTGCTAGAGAACATTGCTTGATGAGCTTTAGAACCAGTGATTGACCAGTTCCAAGGTTATCCCCTGATGATCAATGTACTACATTATACCTGATTCCAGTCTCTCCTGAATTAAATGTTTCAGCTCTTGTGGCGCTCCTGGGACGTGGAGATCGCCCAATTTCTGCCTTGTTTGCATCTTCACTGTCCCCTAGTCTGGACCTTCTTTCTCACCCGGGAATCAGCTGACTTGGGCTGAGCAGCTGGCTGCCTCAGGTCCACTGATGTTTCTCTGCTGCCCTTGGTACTAATGATTGACATAAATTATGCCTAGTGTGGGGCTACCTTCTAACATTTGTCATCACATTCAGTCCTCCAACAGCCCTACGAGATATAGGTCCTAGTATTGTCTCTATTATATACATGGGGAAACTGAGGAATCCTGTAACTTGTCCAAGGTCACAAAGCTGGGAAGTGGTATAGAACTGGGGTTTAACTTTTAGTATGTCTGACCCTAGGGCAGGTGTGCCTATCCATTCGACTGTACTGCCTTGCCCTGAGCTGGACTGGCTGGTTATTTGTGAGTGCTGTCTTGTCTAAGGTAGGAGTGACTGCCCATCTGAACTTAAGGGACCATGGTGCTGTTTTCTGGGTCCATGTTGCGTTCCTCCCTCTGGTGAGATTCAGCCAGGGATGTCATGGACCTGCTTTATGAACCTTTGGTGTAACCCATGATAAAGTCCTTAACCTGGGCAGGCATGCTCTTCCTGGGCAAAGTGTGGCTCCCCTGTTTGGGAGTCCATTGCACTTTAAGGTAACAGATAGATTACTGAGTAGGACTGGATAGCTGCAATATCCAGCAGAGTGTGTTTTGTGTTTGACTCTTGGTTCTGTCATTGATTTGTTGTCAGATGTCAGGTATGCAGGAAACCCTCTCTCAGCCTCAGCTGTTTGTCATTTGTATCTATCTTATATCTGAAATGGAGGTAGTTATCTAGCTTAGAAGGTTTGGGTGAGAATTAGATAATAGAAATGAAAGATTTTTGGAAACAAATAGTGGTTATCTCAGACTAGGTTCCCAGGAAACAGCCTGAGACAGAGCTTAAGTACTTAATGCTTTATTGGAAGGTGTAATTGCAGGGCAGCCAAGGTGAGGGAAAAGTGAGGTGCAGGCCCGTGTGATGGCTCAGGCCGTGCGATGGCTCCCGCCTGTAATCTCAGCACTTTGGGAGGCCGAGGCGGGTGGATTGCCTGAGGTCAGGAGTTTGAGACCAGCCTGGCCAATATGGTGAAACCCCGTCTCTACTAAAAATACAAAAATTAGCTGGGCATGGTGGCACACGCCTGTAGTCCAAGCTACTGGGGAGACTGAGGCACGAGAATCCCTTGAACCTGGGAGGTGGAGGTTGCATTGAGCCAAGATTGCGCCACTGTACTCCAGCCTGGGCGACAAAGCGAGACTGTCTCAAAAAAATAAAAGGAAAAAAAAGTGAACTATAAAGGAGGATGGGAGGTGGTGTTTTAGCAAGCTGGCTACCCTGCACAGAGATGTACTCAGTTACCCTATGAGGGCCCTTTGGTAGCCACTGGGGAGACCAATCTGGTACTTCAACAGTCTGGAGATAGTGAGAGGAGCCAGAGATTCTAGCTTGGGCCTGGATAGTCTACGCCACTGAGCTGAGGCAAAGTAAATACCCTGGGACCTGGGAGATGGGTGAGACCAAGAGGTTGCAAGGTGGGACATAAGAGGCATCCAATATAGTGGTATATGGATTTTATCCTCGAGTGTAGTTCCCTTTTATGAGTTAGTCTCATCCAGACTGCCAAGTCTCTGCCGAGACTGTGACTGAAAACCCAACTTGGGTTTTGCATATCAGTCTTAACAGCCTTCTCTGCTACTTCATTGTCTAGTTACTGAAGCAAGACTTTGTGGTGGTGTTGATGGTACCCAGGTGGGAAAGTGGAAGTCAATCACTGTTCATGTACCAGATAGAGAATGTATGTGGATAGGTACAGATAAACATCTTGGCTTTATTAGGTTCTTGGTGAAGGAGAATATTTTTCACATAAAGTAGTTGTTGAAGATATGAAACCTGGCATGGTGACATGAGGCTGGAGAGGGCAGCAGGGCCTGGTCACACAGTCAAAAGGACCCTTTGGGCTAAAGAGTTTGGACTTTATCCTGATGGCAGTAGAGAGCCAAAGGAGGGCTTTGATAAACCATGCTGGCTACTTTGTAGAGCAGAGGTGGGAGGAAGGCCAGATGAGATGTGGAGAGGCCAGTGTAGTGGGGGCCAGGATGGCTGTACGGGAAGTTAGGGGTGGCTCAGATCAGGGTGATGACTGAGGCTCAGGAAAGTAGGGTGCCCCCCATACTTGCCTAGGGTGCCGTGACAGCAGCTTATGGGCCTGAATGGACATCCACATGCTTTGGTGGCAGGGTCTTCTGGAGCCTCTGGATCCTCTTAGGCTGAACACACAGGTCCTTTCAGCTCTGTTATCCTAGAGTTGGGGGTGGTGGGGAGCCATGTCCGGTTAGGTTTTCCCCCTTCATAGAAGGCAGGCAGCTTCTTGTTCAGTGCCAAGCAAGACCAGTTTGTTCTCAGCAAGCTCATGTTCTGTCTCTAGGCTGTTAAATACATTGTTAAAACTCAAGCTGTTGCATTTGGGTTGCAGCTGGGAGCTTGGCAGAGGGTCTGCCTGATGAGGTAAGGAGAGAAGCTAAGGACACTGCTGGTTTGCAGCTGGAAACATCTTTTCATGGCCATTTGGCCAGATTGTCAATGTCTTTTCCAAAGATCAGGCTTGGTGGGACCTCTGGTGTATGTCTTGGAATTGCCCTGTGTTTAGAAACAGTGCCAGTCGCCTGATGGGTGACTCACTGTTGCTGGGATGTTGGCAGGTTTTGCAGGACCTCCCTGTGGGGGTCCAAACACTGGGGCTGGCAGGGCCCCTTTGGAGTCTATTTGAGAAGGACCTGCTTTGTTTTCTTTACATTTTAAGCATATGATAAAATAATTTTAAAAATTGCTATAGAATTTCTTGTAGAAAGAGTAGAGAAACAAATAAGCATAAAAATAAAAAGAAATTATTTCACCAAGATAGAGCCAGACGTATAACTCTTTTTTTGCATCTCTCTGTATACACACATACATTAATTTTTCCGTACCAAAATGGAATTATAGAGTGCATATTATTTGGGGCCCACTTTTCTCACTTAACAGTATGCTTTGATCTCTCCATGTTGGTATATAGTATTCATTCTTAATATACTCCATAAAAACTTATTGTATAGAAGAAATGTAAAATCTTCTATTGTTGTAGTTTCCTAATTTGAACAAGTCTGAGGTGAAGTATTTTTCATTGTGTTCCTGGTATGAGACAAGCATTGTTCTAAACTCTGGGCATGCAGCACAGATAAAACTCAGTATTGGTTTTCTGCTCAAGGCTGGTGTCACTTTGTTTTTCATAAAATAGAGTTTGACATGGTTCACCTCCAGACATATTCCACTTGGATTCTGAGGGTTTCTGGCAGGGCTTTTGGCAACACTGGACACTTTGTAGGGGCACTCAGCAGGTACACATACTTTCGCCTACTCTGTCTTAAGCTGTGGGCATAGTTGTAAGATGGGATGGGGATTGGCCTTTCCCACATTGTGGGGCACAGTCCCTCTTGGATGCTGCCTCTTCCCAATCTAACCCTAATTAGAGGACTTTTTGTGCAGAGCCTTTTGAGTTAAGGGGCCCAGGCTTGGGAGAAATGGGGTAGGGCTCCAGAGTACCCCTGCCTGAGATGTCAGTGTTGATGTGGTAGTCTGGGAGCTGCTACTTGGAGATGCCCAGCTCTCCAGGCTAGCAGAGTTAGTTATCCACTTTTCCCACCAGAGCAAGACTTTGCAGGCTCTTGGTAGGCAAGTCATCTGTGATTACCTGTGATTCTTTGAGGCTCTGCCCAAACCCCATCTGTAATTCTTTGAGGCTCTGCCTCCAGGCTGAGATTCAAGAATGGGCTCAGTCTAAGCCAGATCGCACATTCCAGAGAAATGACAGCTGGTATTCATGTAGTGAAGAAACCTGGCTTTTCCCTGAGTGCTGTGAGGTATGAACCATAGATGACAGGAGCAGAATGCTTTGAAAGGAATGGACAGACTTCCTCCCTGGAATTTATCTGGCCTCTAAAAAGGTATGCAACTGTAGCTGGAGAGACACCTGGGGAGAGATGCTGGGTTCCCCACTTCCAACCATGTCTGGTTTGGAATCCTGCCTGAGCTCTGTTCTCCCACCACCCCAGCTCTGAGGAGCAGTCAGGTGGTCCCTTTCTGTTCATAGATACATCCTCCCAGCTCTATGTTTTCACTGTCCACTCCCTACATACATACAGAAGGAGCTGAGCCTGAGCCAGTCAAGTGTTTTGAGGAACAAGGAACAGACACTCAATCCCTTAGGTGTAAGGGGCTTGTGCAAGCAAGAGAGAGGCCTTCTGAAATCCTGGGATAGAAAAGACAGTATAGTAAGGCCTTGAAGCAGACCTGTGGCTAGAACCAGGAGGGCCTGGACTCTGCCTCAGGGCCAGCCCAGGCCTACTCACTTTCCCTGGATGACTAACTGCTCTGACTCCCTAATGGACTGCTCAGCACAATACTCCCTACCCTGCAGCAGGTTCCAAGTTGAAAGATAATTGTCCTGTGTGTCTTGGGACCCCTACACCTAGACTATGACAGGAAGACTGTCAGCTCTGCAGATCTTTGGCATAGGCATGAACACATGGGGCCATTCACTTATTCTTTCCTTGTGATAGAGGATCCCATTTGCAGATGGGAGTTGTGGTTGGCCTTCTCTGAGCCTAACCTGGAATCTCAATGGATTAGGATTTCTTCTGAAAGAGTAAGATGAGGAATGGTGGGTGTGCTGTGTGTCTAATCAAGTATGGCAGGCAAAAAATCGATGAACTGGCTTTAGCTTAGACTTAGAATTCTGTCAGATAAGGCTTATGTTTTTTGGGGAAGCATTTGTGTTTCCTTTGTTTTGCTTGTTTTCTCTTAGTAGATTTCCATTTGAGCACTCTAGTAGGGTGCTTAAAAGCAGGGCAGGAAGAAGACTGGCAGAGCTGGGGTACAGATGGGTGCTAATCCTCCAACACAGTCTAGGCTGCATGGCTGAGCTGGGAAGACGACATCTGAAGCTTCTGTTGTGGACTGAGGGTTACTGCCAGTGGGGCTTGTCTCAGGTTGTGCCTATTTCTGGACCGATGAGAAGACAGTAGCTGGCCCCTTTCCCATGTCAGCAGCCCAGCCTGAGGTTTTGGCCATGTGTAGCATATTCATTTTTGTATCCTGAGTGCCTAGATCAGTGCCTGGCATCTGCAGGTCTTCAGTAAATATTTGTGAATGAATGGTGACGGGCCAGTGAGGACAGTGTCTGCCAAGGAGCCTTACTACAGGAAGAACACTGTCTGCCCAGGAGACTGTCTCCCCTGACTGCTCTTTCTCTGGCAGGTACAGACTGGGAGGGGTTAGTTTTATTTCTCTTCTGGCTGGCTATCTGTTGTACACCTTAGTTTGGGTGTTGGTACCCTGGAGGATGTTGTGTCAAATTATCTTTCTGTTATTATCTCTCGTGTAACAGTACATGAGAGCAGTACTTGTGGGCAGGTACTTGTTCCCTAGAACCTGGCACTGTCCTGGCATATGTCTTGGAAGATAAGACAGAAACAAACAGCAGTCTGTGAAATAAGAAGGAGTGGGCCAGAATCTTGGACTGATAGACCGATGGAACCAGAGCTGACTATACCCCGCTGTGATTCCACCTTCCCATGGTACAGGTGGTTGCTGGGAGTAGAGAGGATGGGCTTTCTGCCTAGGGCATATGGCTTCCCAGAGCAGCGACCAGAATTGAGCACACATCACTGGCTGCACGCACTTTCTTCTTTCTGCTGTTTATCCTTTTTAGCTTCTGTGTGCTAGGCCAGGATTTTGGTATGTTTGATTATGTGTATCACATGGTATCTGCATATGTGTTCACATGCCTATGTCTCTCTTCACCTAAATTACTTTTTCATTTTGTTGATCCAGTGATTGTCATTGAATGCCTTTCAGACACTTCCCTCTGTGACCATGAAACTCTGGGTGTCTGCATTGCTGATGGCCTGGTTTGGTGTCCTGAGCTGTGTGCAGGCCGAATTCTTCACCTCTATTGGTACGTGCCAACAGGACTGTCGTCTCCCTGACACCTTGGCTCACCTTGGCCATGGATATCTCTGGCTGCAGCCTGTTCTCATTTAGAGTGGGATAGCCGTAATAACTGGTTTTGACCAGTTCTGAGAAGAGTGAAACTGGCAGAGTTGCTATTTTCCCCTATACGATCCCAGTGATCTGGTTGTTCAGGAAGCCGACTGTCTGAATTGGGTCTTTCTCCCTGGGAAGTGCAGGCTGCACTTGGGCTCTCTGGTCTTTTTGACCACCTTGCCCATGGACCAGAGAGTGGTTCTGAGCAGCAAATCCTTTGTATCCTGAGGATCAAGCTTTTCCTATCCTTCTGACCTGAAGTTCAGAGCTTTTTATCCTGTGATGTGCCCCCAGGATATCCATGCCTGAGTGTCATGACTAGCTATGTAACAGTTGGAGAATGAGATTTAGGTCTACTTCTTGAGTGACATCCAGTGCATTTATCTCAAATGTCCCACTGGTGCCTCTGCCTCTTTCTCTCTGAAGTTGGGAGATAGGACCCCATGAGTGCCTAGGCCCCTTTTAACTCCAAGTCCCCATAATCCCCAGAGAGCTTACATGTTTTTGTCCCAGGGGACTTGCTTCTGTGCTGGTATTCTGTGCTCCAAGGAAGGAGGCTGGACTTCCCTCTTCTGTTTCTCACTGGTGCCTTTCTTCTCTCTCTTGCAGGGCACATGACTGACCTGATTTATGCAGAAAAAGAGCTGGTGCAGTCTCTGAAGGAGTACATCCTTGTGGAGGAAGCCAAGCTTTCCAAGATTAAGAGGTGTCCTAAGTCCCCATACCACCCTTAGTTGGCCCTCCTTCCCTTCTGCCCCTCAAGGAACAAGGAAGCCACTCAGGGTACCTATTAGAGGAAGCCCTTGAGAGGGTGATGTGGGGCTGGCCTGGTTACTTCATGTCAGTCCTTGAGAGGAGCTAAGTGCATGGGCTAAGGAGTCACCGTTTATTTTGTATTTAAGACCTTTTCCCTTAAATTGGGGGGTCCCAGCTCTTATCTAGATTAAGGGGCTAGAAGTATCTGTGGGGAGTTACTGTATTCATTTTTCATTGCCTCTTGATGAGAAGGGCCCTAGCACCTGGCACCAGGGAATTCTCACCAGAGAAATTATCACAGGTCAAGACCTATGTGGGTGGACGCATTACTCTTGCTTTTCCTCTGGTTCCACAGCTGGGCCAACAAAATGGAAGCCTTGACTAGCAAGTCAGCTGCTGACGCTGAGGGCTACCTGGCCCACCCTGTGAATGCCTACAAACTGGTGAAGCGGCTAAACACAGACTGGCCTGCGCTGGAGGACCTTGTCCTGCAGGACTCAGCTGCAGGTGAGGGACGGTGAGCAGGTGCTTGAGTGAGCCCATATATTCGTGTGCTCATGCCTGGGCTGTTGTGTCTGAGCCTGTCTTGGGTCTGGGTGTTGGTGGGCAAGTGCATTATACAAACAGGACCCTGCTGGTCTCATGGCTCTCTCCCTTCTCTGTGGGGACCTGGAAGTTGGCTGTCCTTGGTTTTTAACGTCTAATGATGGTTAGTTCTTTTTTTAGCGTCCTTTTTTTAGTGTCTGTCTTTTCTTATTTTTTGCTAATGACATTTTTCCGATTATACTTTAGTGATACATGTTTATAGAAAAGTTGGAAAACACAAAAACAAGAGAATTATAATTCTTAATCCAATTGCCCAGTGGTGAGCATTTTTAAAATTATAGTTTTTCTACCTATGCATATACATTAAAAAAATGGAACTATACATACATACCAGGGCATGCAAACTCAAGTTGCTTGAAGGGACAAATGAATTTACAAGTGTCAAGTGGGTTGGATGGTGGGACCAGGGCAAGTTGGGGAGCATAGGTCTCATCTAAATTCATTCCTATTCATATCTTTTACAAACAAAGTGTATCTGATGGTAGATTTGTGACAGAAGAAAAAATTCTTTCTGAATTTCACCATGTTGGCCAGGTGAGCTGCTTTATATGCTATTCAGTGTTCTTCTGCAACGTGGTTTTAATGTCTGGATGGTGACTACCTATCAGATGGTGATAATCTGTCATAATACTGTCAAATGGGTCAAGTAATTGGATATGGGATTTTTTCTGAATTATCAGCACCTTTTTACATATTTCTTGGTGTATACTTCTGATTTTTTTTAAGGGTAAATTCTTAGAAGTCATATTTATAGGTCAGAGTGTGAACTTTTTAAAAGCTTTAAACTATACTTGATGCTTTTGTTGTGATAATACTTTTTATGCCCTAATACTTTCCTGTCATAAGAAGAGATGGTAGGGTGGGCCTAGAGGTGGGCTCTCCTAACTCCTAGCCCTGGGTTTAGTCCTCTGGACTTACTGCCTTTTTATTTTTTTGAGACAGAGTCTCACTCTGTCACCAGGTTGGAGTGCAGTGGCGTGATCTCGGCTCACTGCAACCTCCGCCTCCGGGTTCAAGCAATTCTCCTGCCTCAGCCTCCTGAGTAGCTGGGACTACAGGCACGTGCCACCAAGCCCAGCTAATTTTTTTTTGGTATTTTTAGTAGAGACAGGGTTTCACCATGAGTTGGCCAGGATGTTCTCGATCTCTTGACCTCGTGATCCACCCATCTCAGCCTCCCAAAGTGCTGGGATTACAGGCGTGAGACACCACGCCCAGCTGCCTTTTTTTTTTTTTTTTTTAAAGGGACAGAGTCTCACTGTATTAGCTCAGACTGGAGTGCAGTGGCTATTCACAGATGTGATCGTAGCACACTGCAGCCTTGAACTCCTGGCCTCACGTGATCCTCCTGCCTCAGCCTCTTGAGTAGCTGGGACTATAGGCACAGAACCACTGTACCCAGCTCTTCACTGCCTCTTTTCCCTGAGTTGTGAGTGCTGATTAACTTCAGACTAGCTGTCTCTCTGGCTGAGACATTTTAGCCCATGTGGCCAGACTGGGTTGGGCTTGGGGGCAGGGTGGCCTCTGGAGAGGGATTGGTGAGCTCAGCCAGGCTGGAGCTGTGCCCAGTGAGCTCACTGCCTCCAGAAACCACGTCTGCCTTTCCCAGACTCCCGCCTCTCCGCCTGGGCCTGCAGCTTGGGACAGGCTGTTCTGCCTGCACGGCAGGAGACTAAGCCTACCCAGATGACCTCCCCTCTCCAATCTTGTTCTCCACACCCTACACTCACACCATCATCTGGTTCCTTTGGAAAACCTTATGATTACCTAGAAGGAGTTAGGTCAGGCCCAGAGAATAATTGGTTGTTTTCATCTCTGACTTCTGAGTTCTTGCCCCTGAAATGAATGGGGCATGCTGACAGTGTGGCTTTTCCTGGCAGCATGTTCCCCTACCCCCACCCCACCAGATTCTAAACTCTTTAGAGTCCCTGACCATGTAGCTATGAAGACAAGGAAGGCAGGGTTACAGCTTCTTGGTCCCTGTCCCCAGTTATAGCTGGAAGTGGATGTTTAGGTCTGAAGTCATAGGTGGCAGTGGATATAGCTGCTCTTGGGGAGAGGTTGGGGAAGGAATGGCCTTGTTCCCCTCTCATTTCTCAGCTTAGAGGCAGAATTGAAGGCCCTAAGTCACCCTGGGAAGGCTTGGCTCCCACCTGGAGCCCTGGGATTGTGGGAGGTACACATCTTACTTTACAGCTAGGGCTTGGAGTCCCAGAAAAGCCTCCTTGGAGTACTTCTGTGGTCAAAAGCTCTCCCAGGCTTCAGGCTGTGGTCTTGAGCACCATAACTGGAGAGCCCATGCCCTGAACTCATTGCAGGTCTGAGTGGTGGGAGTACAGAGGAGAATAGGCCCACCATGGTCTCTCAAGGGACTGACCTTGCTGGGCTGGTGCAGCCCCACCTTGGTCCTTGGCCTGTCTAGGTGGTCCCTCAGCTGTCAACCTAGGGGGAGGGGGATGACCTCCAGGACTTTCATCATCACCTTTCTGGATGATAAGTGCCAGTGGTCAGTAATGCGTGGCCAGCTCGGCTTCATTAGTTAACTGTCATTGTCCCTTGGACTCCTCAACTTGAAATGTGGGCTGGAAGTCTGTGTTTACCTGACTGGCCCAATTACCCTGGATCAAGGTTTTCGATGGGATTCATTTTCCACTGAGTGGTTGACAGTTCTTCCCTGAGTCCTCTCCTGTGCTCTTCTCAGTTACCCTCTCAATCCTCTGTTTCTTCTGTCTCCACCAGCTCTGACTGAATGCTTTGGAGCCAAGACTTCTAGACTCCTAAATATTAACTAATATGGGGGGCTGTTTCTACTTAGTTCCAAAGAGCAGCATGGGCAGTAGGTACAGTGAGGACTAAGAAAGGAAAAGTCCCCATAGACTGGAGTAATCAGGGACAACTTCCTGGTGGAAGGGGCAACAGCCTTTGAGGGAAGGGGCGGGGAAATTTCACTAGCCAGAGACCCTCTCTGTGGCTGCCTCTCTGGTCCCAAGTGGAATTCTGCCTCTGGTTCAAGGGTAATCTCTTGTTCTGACTCTCATTTGGAAGGTTTTATCGCCAACCTCTCTGTGCAGCGGCAGTTCTTCCCCACTGATGAGGATGAGGTAGGAGCTGCCAAAGCCCTGATGAGACTTCAGGACACATACAGGCTGGACCCAGACACAATTTCCAGAGGGGAACTTCCAGGTAACTCACCACTCCAGGCGTTGCCTGTCCTGCATGTGTCTCTTTAGTGGCAGGACAGGTTGGAGCCACCACCGACTTGTGGCCTCTACCCTCAGGTGCACCTCTGATGTACCTCTTGGCTCACCATTTTGTGTTGGACTCCCTCTCCCATGACAGGTTTCTCCCTCAGCCACTGCCCTGCCACCTCCTTCCATGTATTAGCCAAGGCCCTCTCCTCTTGTGTCTCAGAGAAAGCCAGAGTTGCTGCTCAGGAACCCCCTCTGCCTCTGTCTCCAGAGCACCGCACAGATCTGCATTCAGACCTGCTTCCTGTCTCCCACCCTCCAATGTCTTTTCATCTAAGACTGATCTGGGCTTAGTGTCCCCCTGTCCTGAGTCCTCTTAGTTACAGTCTCTGCTCCTATACATTCTGTCTCCACCTCTCTGTGTTCTACCCTGGAACTCACATATAGGCTATATTCTTGCTCATCTTACACTTGCCTCCCTCAGTATCTGAGACTCTTTTGAGTCTTTGCTGCTGATCCATCTCTTCTTCCCTCCTGGTTAGGCTACTGGATAGAGTAATCTACACTCTATCCACTTTCCTGGTTCCCATATACTCCTGAACTCACAGTATCTGGCCTTTTTCCCCCCTGTTCACTGATCCTGTTCTTGCAAGGTCATCAGTGGCCACTTGGCTGGTAAATGCAGAGAACAAGGTTCACACATAATGTTCTTTAACTTCACAGCAGCATTTGACAGATGGATTGCCTCATTCTTCGTGATATTCTCTCCTCCTTTGAATTCTGGGATACTGATATCTGCTTCTCTTTTAGCCTCTCTGGTCATTTTCTCTCAAGTGGCCCATCTCCCACTGACTTCCCAGTGTTAGTGTTTATAAGAAGATGTTTTGAGAGCTACTGGAGACCAGTAAACCCAGCGATTCACTGTGTGAGGCCCGTGCAGACCCAGCTTATTCCAGCTCCAGAGCCCCAGCTGCCCACTTTAGACTCCATTAGAGAGAGGGCAGTTCAGGGCACCTGCAAGATCTGTTCACCCTGTAGCCTTGAGATTGGTTGCTTGGAGAAGGGAACCACACCCTGGCATTGACCTCTCACATTCACTCAGCAAACCTGTGAGTGTCCTGAATAGGGATATGGAGCAGAAGGGAATTACTCCCTAGGACTCCATCCTTACCTCATCTTCTCCCTGAACACCTTCCCCAGGTGAGCCCCGCCATTTCCATCATGTGAGGTGGATGACATCCAGATCTGTGTTACCTGCCAAGGTTTGTCTCCTGAGCTTCTAACCAGCGTAGACAGATGCCTTTGGGACATCTCTACTTGAATGTTCCATGGACTTCTCGAACTTCATGTGTCGTGAACTGAAATCCTCATCTCCTTGTGAACACTTTACCTTCCCTCTCATCCTTCTATCTCAGCAAAAAGGAGCTCCATCCTCTGGCTGCCTAAGCCAGAATCCTAAGGCCTATGGATTCTACCTCCTTCTCTCATGTCTTCTGTACTTACCCCTGACTCCAGCCTCACAGCCACTTTTTTCTCAATTTGATTATCAAAATACCATCCTGACTTGTCCCTACTTCCAGCTCACTGCTTAAGACCATCCTCCATATGGTCTTAAGCACACATTTGTTCACATGAGTTCCTGATTACTATGCTTAATTTCCAAGGCTACACCCAAACTCCTCCTGTGTGTGATCTTTGGGGTCCTGTATTGACTCTATTTTCCTGGCTTCCTTGCCCATTGTACTCAGCTTTGCCTATCACTCAGCTCTTTTGTCTCACCCCTCTATAGGAATACCTTTACCCATGTCAGCTGGGCTACTCCATGTCTGATTGCCTATCAGCACTTAGCTCAGCTGTCACTCTCCCAAGTGCTCTCCAGGGAGCAGACATTCGAATTGGCTTCTAGGGAGGATGCTGAGTGCCAGGGAGCCATTCTTAGCATTTTTGGCATCTGGGAGACATGTTGATAATAGCTACTGGTCATTAGCATCCTGGGGATCATAGGAGACATCTTCATATGTCATCTCATTGAATTCTTGGAACAAGCTCTTTAAAATTGATATTATCTTTATTTAGAGATAAGGGGACTGAGACTTAGAGAGATATGGTATCTTGTCTATAGTCACACACTGGTGGGCGCCCTAGTGAGGCCAACACAGACCTAGCTTAGTCCGGCTCCAGAGCCCCAGCTCAGTCAGCTATGTTACTCTACCGCATCAGTGCAGGTTCCTGGGCCTGCAGAGCCAGAGGAGACCTGTGGAGAGGGACAAGGGGCTCCAGGAACCCCCTCATCCCTGGCCTACCTAGGGACTTCATCTTGTGTTTACTCTCCCCAACTTCCTGTTCCTCGTTATTGGTTCCTGAGCCACCGGGGTGAGCAGACCCTGGTCTCTGAAGCATTTAGCCTACTGTGTAGGGGTTTCATTCCAGGCAAAAAGAGCCTTCTCTGAGTTCTTTTGTGTCAGCCATGCCCCTGTTGCTGTTAATGGGACTGTGGGGAGTCTTCCTTGCTCTCCAGGGAGAGTCACAGCCCCTACTTCCCCTCCATGGTATCTGCTTTCTCATTATTCTCTGAGGAACTGCACACATAGTCTTTCCCATCTTGAGCCCACCCTAAATCCTGCATCTTTCTATAGCTACTTCTTCATATTGGCTTGAAACTATCTTCATGGTCACTTTCTAGCACTCCCCCTACAGCAGATGACCTTTGGTCATAAGACCCACTGAGCTGATACTCAGCAAGGTCCCTGCCACTTAACAGCCAAAGCTGGCACTGCAACCTTGGCTCTTGGCCTCCCTTGATGGCTCTCACACCACTCCCGCTCCCTCTGTTTCTCCTGTCTTTAGTTCTTTCTCAAGGTTACTCATTGTCTGTTCTTTCTGGGTAGGTGTTCCCTGGCGCTCTGGGCTCAGCCATCTTCTCCATTCTTTCCTTAGAGTTCCTGCAAGCAATTTTCCTCACCCATGGCTTGGTTGCCACCTAAATTTATATTTTTTATATTCAGCTAATTTTCCCATCCTCCAGACTCATATGGCAAGCTGCCCACCAGACATCTGCTTCTCTGTGGTCCACAGGACTTTCCCATTGTCCTCAACGATGCTTCCTGGTGGGTTTTTGGGGCTCCCCCTAAAAAGGCCCCTTCCCACTTGGGAGACGGGGAATCTGAGGCTAAGAGGTTGGCTGTGAACCCCAGTCCAGGGCAGGGCCATCTGTCTGTGCTCACTGTGTCAGCGGCCCTTTAGGATATGCGGTCTAAATGTCTGATGGGGTTCTGCTTGGTAGTGCCCCCCATCCAGTGGCCCAGGCTTTCCTTGAAGCGGGAATCTCTTTCCCTAACCCAGAGGCTCTTTGGAGCCTGACAATTTACTTCCCCTGCTGTAGGAACCAAGTACCAGGCAGTGCTGAGCGTGGATGACTGCTTTGGGATGGGCCGCTCAGCCTACAATGAAGGGGATTATTATCATACGGTGTTGTGGATGGAGCAGGTGCTAAAGCAGCTTGATGCTGGGGAGGAGGCCACCACAACCAAGTCCCAGGTGCTGGACTACCTCAGCTATGCTGTCTTTCAGTTGGGTGATCTGCACCGTGCCCTGGAGCTCACCCGCCGCCTGCTCTCCCTTGGTAAGGACATTATAGGGGAAGGTAAGATGGGAATGGAGAGTGGCAGAGGAACTGCACTATGCTGGCGTCTACCTGACCCCTCTCCTGGGACTGAGTCAGTTTACCCTGTCACTTGACCAGTGACTAATGCATTACTGACTTTAGGTCCAATCCAGCTTCTTACTAGCTCCTTACCCACCTCAATCCTGGCCTTAGCTTTGCCCAGTCGCTGATAGATACACTCAGGCCTGTGGCACTTGTGGCCCTTTTTAGTAAGGACTCTGTGTTACGGTGTATCTATCACCATGCAGGACTACACAGGGTGGAACCTTTATTGCATCAGGAGCAACCCAGGAGTCAGAATGTACTTTAGGATTGCTACAGTGACAAACAGTGGCGGTGCTATTAGAGGCCTGAGGTCTAATAGTCGGACTTAATATGGCATTGATAGTGCCTTGTGCTGTTGAACTGAAGAAGGCCAAAAGCACTGTGCCTTTAAAACTCATCTACCTCTTTTTTTTTTTTTTTTTTTTTTTGACGCGTAGTCTCACTTATCCAGCCTGGAGAGCAGTGGTGTGATCTCAGCTCACTGGAACCTCCGCCTCTGGGGTTCATGAGATTCTCCTGCCTCAGCCTCCCAAGTGGCTGGGATTAGAGAGGCACATGCCCCCATGGTGTATTTTTTTTAGTAGAGATGGGGTTTCACCACGTTGGTCAGGCTGGTCTCGAACTCCTGACCTCACGTGATCCACCCGCCTCAGCCTCCCAAAGTGCTGGGATTACAGGTATGAGCCACGGCGCCTGGCCTCTGTTGGTTTTTCAGTTACGAACAGCATACTCTGGTCAGATGCTGTGGAAGGTAGAATGCAGCATGCAAGTGAGCTGCTGGGAGAGAAACCCTTACAGAATAATTTCTCTAAATGACCTAACAGATGTTTGTGGTTTCCTTTTCCTTCTCGTTCCTTGCTTTTTCTAGACCCAAGCCATGAACGAGCTGGAGGGAATCTGCGGTACTTTGAGCAGTTATTGGAGGAAGAGAGAGAAAAAATGTTATCAAATCAGACAGAAGCTGAGCTAGCAACCCCAGAAGGCATCTATGAGAGGCCTGTGGACTACCTGCCTGAGAGGGATGTTTACGAGAGCCTCTGTCGTGGGGAGGGTGTCAAACTGGTGAGATGTGTGAGGGGGGCCAGGGTGCCAAAACAGTAGACCTGGACTCTGGCTCCGGGTAGGCAGGTTTGGGGAAGGTGTTCTTCATTCTGTAGGTACTTTTTTCAGTATCTCCCCCAGTTTTTCATGGCATCTGTGAGGCTGACATGTGGATATTCTCTGAGGTAGGAAAGGAGACTGTCTCCCCTCATGCCCCAGGTAGAGTGTTGCTCCTCTAAGTTACCACTGAGCTCACCTCCTTACCCCAACGTGTCCCACTTTTTGCTTCACTCACTGTTGTGAAGAAAACGATGGGTGGACGTACCTCAGGCCCCAAGAGAAGTCATGGTATAAATGGAGAGTAAGTCTCTGTGGTAAAGACACCAGCATGTACCAGAGCTTGGTATTGAGCCTTTGAGAGCCCTGGGATCCTAGTGCTTCCTGAGGAGGCCCAGGTGTGACAGGCTCTCGGCCTTTTCCATGCCCCTGTCTGCATGGCTTCCACTGGCTCCTCCACCAAGAAAGGTTTCTCCCCCGTCCCAGCTCTTCAGACCTACTCAAGTCTTCATGAAAAGGGTCAGAAATTACTCTCTGCCATGGGACTTGAGGATGTGAGGTGATCTTGGGAGAGAAGAAAGATTGCATGATTTGTGGGGTGTCACTTCATGCCAGTTAAGCTGAAGGGGCTTTTGTTTCCTTCCTTCCTTCCTTTCTTCCCTCCCTTCCTCCCTCCCTCTGTTTTTCCTCTCTTTTCTTTTCTTTCTTTCATCTCACCCTGTCACCCAGGCTGGAGTGCAGTGGTGTAATCATAGCTCACTGCAGCTTTGACCTCCCAGGCTTGAGCAATCTTCCTGCCTCAGCCTCCTGAGTAGCTGTGACTACAGGTGTGCACCACTATACCTGGTTAATTTTTTATAGAGACAGGGTCTATGTCATCTAGGCTGGTCTCAAACTCCTGGTCTCAAGCTATCCTTTGGCCCCTCAGGATTCTAGGATTATAGGTGTGAGCCACTGTGCATGCTCACCTGCTGGGACTTTTGTTTTCTTCTGTGGTGTGGTGGGAGGGAGCAGCTGCTGGCCATGAGGTGAGACCAGTGTCTGCAGACAGCCAGACTGGGACCGAGGATTAGGACTCACTCAGCTCAGGGCCTGTTACTCTGTGCTCTCCAGACACCCCGGAGACAGAAGAGGCTTTTCTGTAGGTACCACCATGGCAACAGGGCCCCACAGCTGCTCATCGCCCCCTTCAAAGAGGAGGATGAGTGGGACAGCCCACACATCGTCAGGTACTACGATGTCATGTCTGATGAGGAAATCGAGAGGATCAAGGAGATCGCAAAACCTAAAGTAGGTGTCACTTCAGGTCCTTCTCGGGGCACTGAAGGGGGCAGGTCCTTTCTCTCATCCCTAGCACTGTGGGTGGTTGGTTTGCTCATCTAGCCACCCTTTATTGATATCTAGCATGGGCCTACCGTGGGGATACAGAGATGCTTCAGACTCAACCTGACCTTGTGAGTTCGTGGTCCAGTGGGGAAGAACAGGGTAACCAATGTGGACAGCCAATGCTATGATAGAAAGTCATGCTGGGAACAGGGCAGGTCCACACTGGTGTGTCAGTTCACCTGGTTGGGAGACTGGTGTGTGGGAGTTTTTAGGAAATATTCCATAAGGTGCTATGAAGCTGGGTCCTGTGGAGCTCCTGATTAGGACTGTAAATGAGCGAATGACTTAGAGGAGAATGTATATCTTTATAATATTGGGTCTTCTCATCCAAGGGCGTGACAGGTCTCTCCATTTATTTATATCTTTTTAAGTTTTCTTCATATAAGCCTTGCACATTTCTTAAGTTTAGTCCCAGGTAGTTTCTTTGTTACTGTTAATTTACTTTATTTCTTCATTAGTATTTTAACTGGTTACATTATTATATTAGTTTACTATTCTATGCCAAACTGTTGATTTTAAAAATATATTTCATAGTAAGAGCTAATGTTTACTGAGTTCTTAACTGTGGCAGGAACTTCTAAATGCTTAACATATATATTAACTATGTCACAGTTATGAACAGCTGCTCATAACGGTGTCACTGTCTCTGTTTTGCCTATGAAAAAGCAAACTTATGCAGATTGCAGCTAGTGGTTGAATTTACTTATTCCTTTTTTGGTTTTTAGCTGATTCTCTTTAGCATTAACACCTGGAAATAAGGAAAATTTTATTTTCTCATAATACTTGTAGTTCCTTTGTTTTTATAATCTTATTGAATCACCCAGAACTTCTAGAGCATAATTACGAAGAATAGGAATCCTTGTCTCATTCCTGAACTTCCTGGGAATTCCTATGGTATTTTACTGCCGAGTATGCAGTTGGCTGTTGGTTTTGTTTTACGATTATTCTTCTGTTTCTAGTTCATAAAAGATTTGCTCCCCATTTGACATCTTTCAAAGAGACCTACTTGCTGCCATACCCCATCACTGATGATTGGGAGGGAGGATTTAGCTGGATTCTCTATTGCTCTGCTCCTAATAGAATTGTAGTGGCCGAGGTGACCAGGAGGCCTGACGCTCATGGAGAGACCTGAAATAGGTTCCTATCCTGGCCCCTGGACCTCATCTTAGAACACCTTGGCTTGAGGTACTAGGACATCTAGGGCTTTGAGTCAGTGGTTGGCATCATCAGTGTGCCTGAGGGAGGGGGCTAGCCAGATGTATGGAGAATGGGGACTAGGACTCCCCTTTCTACTCAGCTCCAGAGTCCTCCAGGAAAGAAAACTACTTTGCTGGTTGTGCCAGGATTTCCTGGGAGATTTCTTACCTGTTCTGCAGTTCCAGACACTGAGAACATTTCTGTGTGCATGTGTGCATATATGTGTGGCTGGCCGAGGGGTAGTATTGGGAAAACATGTATTTGAATAGAAGCCATGTGAAGAGCCAAACAAGGATGGCAAACATGTTTGGCTCTTCACATGGCTTCTATTCAAAGATAAGCTGACCCCTCCTTTCCGGAGACTGTGAGAGACAGATGCTAGTCTGGCTTTGAAGTAGAGCCAATGAGCTTAATTTGGCCTGTGGGGAATGCCTGGCAGCTGTCTATGGGGTCTCTGGCCTGCTTTCAAAATAGCCCTGTGTTTCCCCTGGGGCAGAGCACAGCTGCTCAGAGCCTCTTTGTGGGTGTCAGGCCAATGCTGAGGCACGGATGTTTGGATGGGGTCTGGTTGTGGCTGCAGTTTTCAGGGAAGGACTGACATACGCTGGAGCTCAGGAAGGGCCGTGAGTAGGAGTTTGGGAGCCATCTGTCCTGCTTGCACTGGCCATCTTACCAGATCATGCTATAGCAGCACAGTGTCTAGGTTGGTCCATCTCACTCGCTTACTAGCCTTCTGGTCCATTTACTCCTCTCCATTCCGTCTGCCACCACCTGGCCTGGGCCACCATCATCTCTTGTGCTGACCTCTGCCGTGGCCTCACTAGCCTCTCAGTCCCCACTCTGGCCCCTTATTAGTCAACTCTCCATGAGTTATTCACAGTGATCCATTTTACATTCAAATTTTGAGTGTCCCTCCCCTGCATGAAGCCTTCCCCATTTCTTGTTGGCCACAAGGTTGCATCTAGTCCCTAGCTCCTGCGTGTCTCTTCAGCCTATTTTACTACTTCCCTTAACCTTTAATCCACACCTACTGCCACACCCATTTTCATTCCCAGGCCTCTGGATTGCTGCTCCTTCCCTGTTCCTGTAATGTTTCTCTACTTGGATAACTCATGTTAACCCTTCAGGCCTCAGCTAGGTGGTCTCCTCCCCTAGGAAGCTATTCTTGACACTATTCCCTGAGCTTCCACAGGACATTAAGTTCACCCATGCTGTGCTTCAGTTACCTGGCTGGTTTTCTGCTTTCCCCACTTGACTGAGTTGTAACAGTGCAGGGGCCATGTCTCAGCTACCTAGCATAGTGCCAGGCACAAAGTAGGCATCCATCAATATTTATTAAAATCAAGGGGAAGTGTGTTGGGGTGGGAGTACCTGGGCCTGTGGCTGCACCCATGTGAGGTCATTAGGACAGTCCACAACTGAAGCACATGGACCTTTGCCATGTTGGCTGACTCTGGGCAGCGAGTCCCTCCTGGGGTTTCACTAAAGCCTGTCTGTGGAGGCTGGGGGAATGAAGTAGATGAGGGGAGTGCATGTGTAGTGTGTACATATGTGAGTGGGTGACTTCCAGGCAGTGGTTCACTTATTTTAACTCACAGAATCTTTTCCTGGTTTTATCATCTGACTTTTAAGGATCCCAAGGGAGTGAAAACTGTGCCATCTGTCTTTGCCTCTTGAGGCTGTGGGAACCCAGTGTGAGGTTGTACAGCAGGAGAGTGTTTGGATGGGTTTCTTGGCAGAGGAGCCCACTGAGGTTCAGAAGGATGGTGGAACTTGACCAGGTTGAGAGAAGTACATAAGGCGGAGGCTCAGGGATGGTGGCACAGTCTGAATATGGTGGGAGTAGCTAAGCTCAGGCTGTGCTCAGGCAGGAGTGGTATGTGTGCCTGGCAAGGAAAGGGGCTAGCCAGGCAGATGCATGGATGGATAAAGCAGGCATAATTCTGCAGGCAATGCAGACCTGGGGAGGAGAAGGGATGAGCAGTGACCGAGCAGGGCAATAGCCAGGAACTGATTGCAGATTGGGAATGTGGAGGCCTCAGACTTTTGCCCTCACCTGGCCTGCAGGATCTTGGGGCCTTGGCTAGAGCCATTGGCTGCAAAGCTTCCTCCACTAGCATGACAGCAAATGTGGTCCCAGTGCTTTCTGGGAAAATACTCAAGGCAAAACAAACAAATCAAGTATTCCTTCTTCTCCTCCTTCCTTCTAGCTTGCACGAGCCACTGTTCGTGATCCCAAGACAGGAGTCCTCACTGTCGCCAGCTATCGGGTTTCCAAAAGGTAAACAAAGAGCAGGGATTGGTAGCTGCTCAAATCTCAACTTCAGGACTTCTCAGTGCCTACCCTAGGAATGGGTGGCTTGCCTTTTCCTGCCTGCTGGCGACTCCTCACCCCTTGTTGCAGCAGGTACCCTGTACTGTCTGTTTGTGCTGGCCCTGACTCTGGGGACAGAGTGCAGGACCTCATGGAAGCCTGCCCTTCCATCTTCTTTTCTCTGCTCTTTTCTTTTTACCCAGCTCCTGGCTAGAGGAAGATGATGACCCTGTTGTGGCCCGAGTAAATCGTCGGATGCAGCACATCACAGGGTTAACAGTCAAGACTGCAGAATTGTTACAGGTACAGATAGTCCCTGGGACTGTAGGAGTTGGGAAGTGGGTATTTGTGGCTAGATGGTCTCACAAGGTGTCCAGAACTGGGCCAAAAGAGGCCCAACTGTATGACTACTGCCTGATGCTATGAATATGGAGTGATCTCATTTTAGGAAACCAGAATTAATCATGCCTGTTGGCTTTCAACAATTAGTGTTCAACAAATATCTATTGAGCATCTGCTGGGTGCCCAAGTGTGCTGGAAGCTAGGGATCAGCGGTGGCTATGGCAGGTTCATTCATGTCTTCTTGACAACAGAAGCTCAAATCCTGAATGGTCTCAGGGACATCGCTAAGAGAGCTAAAAATGGTTTCAGAGGCCATGGTTCTGTGTCATAATCAAATACATTTGAAGGGCAAAGTGTTCTGTGTGTTTTCTCCTGCTGAACCACAGCTGAAGTCACTCCAAAAGCAGCAGCAGGGGAGTTCCCCTGAGGGACTGCCAAGATGGGGTCAGTTGAGAATCCAAAGAAAGCGGCACTAAACCCCTGGATCTTTAGTCCACAACATTTATTAGGGAACTTGCAGAGTGGGCTGCAGCAATCCTCAAAATGGACAGCAAGAGACAAGGGTTGTTTTACCTAAGTATTTCCACAGTGATGGGGTCAGAGTGTGGAGTTTATTTGAGGGTTTAGGGAATTTGGTTCAGGGCTGGGGCTAGTTTCTTTCAGTGTATTAGGCAACAACCTAAACACCTTCATCAGTGCCTGGGAATGTTCAAGACTCCAGCTTGTGTTCCAGCCTGAAGGGAAAAACCTGCCGCTGGCTGGGTCACAGAGCTGTCAAGGGAGTCTGATTTTCAGTCAGAACAAAGAAAGGCAGGGGTGGGTCTGGGGGACCTTACACTGTGATATGTAGGTGGAAGTGAGAGGCCTGGACTGGTTAAGCTGGTGCAGGTGGAGTGTTCTTGTCCAAGTACTCCCACTGGGACCCTGGCTTCCTGCCTTTATTCAGAAGTGATTATGAAGAAACATGGCAGCACCCTGCTGAAAGGTTTTGGGTAAAGCTCCTTATTAAAGTATCCTCTTGGGTAAAGCTCCTTAATAAAGTATCCTCTTGGGTATTGAGTTCAAATCAGCACTGGCTGTGTTCCCTTATGAATATTGGAACTTCCGTGTTCTGTTGTAAAATTGATGACCTAAGACACTGTCAGAGAAGTTTCACTGGCATCTTTCTAGAGGCCCCTGGGTCCTCTGTTTGGCCAAAGTTTGTGTATACTTAACGATAGCAGCCTTTACCTTTATGATTGGCATTTGGGTCTGATCTACTATGGATCTCATTAGAATATTGACTGAAGATCATTTGGGAAAGATTTTTTGAACTTTTGCCTGCACATGCCCAAACAAATCAGCCTTCTTTTTGCTGTTGTTTTTTCAACAAAAAGAAGTGTAGCTGCATCAGCAATTGGAAAATCAATTTTGAAGTTCATCTTTATGGATTTGTGTGAAGTCTACCAGAGTTTTAAAAAACATACTGATTACCTTGCAAATAGTATTGTGAAATTTTAATATTTTTTTTTCAGTTCAGTTCAACTTTGTGTTTTGTAATTTTTAAATAAGTTCTGCAGATAAGCACATCCATGGAGGACTTCTGTCTCATCTCCCACTTGCTGCGTGTGTGTAAGAGCACCACCATTTCAAGAGAGATGGGCACTCTTGATATGCTAGATGAGTCCCTGTTGGCATTGTCTTGACTCATATCTTCTTGGAGCAGGTTTTTTTTTTTTTATTTGTTTTTCTTTTTTTTTTTTGAGACATCTGCCACTGCTTCCTCTGTGTCAGAGCCAGTCTTCAGGACTTTCATGGTTCTGATCAAAGACCACAGTCTGCTTGGCTGATTTCATACCCTGGACCAGGAGGCTAAGTAGACAGGACCTCTGGCGCAGTTGTTTTCCTGGCTAGCTGTGCAGCTACACTCACTGTATGCCTGTCTTACACTCACCCATGGAAGATAGCAGCTTCTTGCTTATGGACTGACTTCTCTGCTACAATTTGGACTTTATCTTGTCTGGCCTCTCATAGTGTTATAGCTCAGTTGACTGGGGTCCAAATGCCAGACCTCTTGGTAGAGGGGCTCTTATAGTTAAGGATCTTCTGGAAGATTCAGACCACAGCTGCCAAGTGGCTGAGATGCCATTTTTGTTTGCATTCTTCTCCTAGGAACTGTCTTGGCATTTCCTTTGCCAGTCAGTGGTGTTGAAGGCTTTGATCCTTCATGGTCTAGGGAACAGGAAACTGGATTTCAGCATCTATCCCTAAGTACTTACTCCATATGAAATGTTTGTGGTATGATACATGCCTAGGCACCAGCAACAGCCCTCACATCAGGTCCTTTAGGAAATGCTGCAGGCCTCTGGAAAGGAGCTGGTTCTTCTATCTGTTGACATTCTTTCAGCTGTAGCTGACATGTTTGCTGTAGACCATTTGAAGGAAAAAGGTAATTGAGGCTTTCTGGTGAATTGGATGAGGGCTTATCTGATAGAGAGGAAGAGATGCTACACCTCTAGGATTCTCTAAGATTGAAGACTTCGGCTGCATGATGTCTCAGTCTCACCAGAAACGTGATTTCTGACCTTTTTAATTTTGCCTTTACTCTGTCCTTAGCATCGTAAATACCCATGTCTTTCAAATAACTGACTCCACTCTTACAATAGTAAGTCTAAAGATTTAAATGAATACCTCCTCACATGAATCAGTCTTGATGTACAGTTGCTTGTTATTAAAGGCGTGAGCCTGGGGACTTACGTATGCCTGGATAGGCAATCTTACTGCTGCAAATCAAGATGGTCCCATGCATTTTGTACTTATTTGGGAATTGTATTAAAGAGTGTAGGTACAGTGACTTCAGAACCATGATCAAATATAATTCTCCAAACCTAAAAGATGAGCCAGCTCTCGCAACGCAACTTCTTTCACTGCCTGGGATCTGTAAGTTTAAGCAATCCATTTAACAAGTGAAAGTGTTGAAAAATGCAGTCATACTCTGCAGCTCCAGCAACAAGCACTAATTGAATTTTCCTGAGTGCACTGGCACAGAGTCACAGTCGTGTTTAAAATTTTCTTCCAGGCCAGGTGTGGTGGCTTACATCTGTAACTCAGTTCTTGGGGAGGCCAAGGCAGGAGGATTGCTCAAAGCCAGGAGTTTGAGACCAGTCTGGGCAACATAGTGAGACTCTGTCTCTACCCCCACTCCCCCCAAAAAAAGAAAAAAAATTTTCTTCAAGCTCTTGACTACAAAAAAAGATATGCTTTCTCAGCTGCTCTGGCACTTCTCTCCTTAGATGCATCTCCAGCCTTAGGGCCACCTGCTGAACCAGGCTTCCTTGTGCTGTTGACAGGATTTCCAGGTATTTTTGGTGCAGGAATCTTAAAGGCTGAAGCAGTGGATGACAGCATGTTTTCATCCATGCTTTGTATCAAAAGTTTTATCTTTGTAGATATTGAAAATGATACTGCCAACATTTTGTGCTCCAATAAGAGAATTTCCTCTCTTATAAAGTCCACTGTCCCTTTCTTTCTTGCATTTCTTTTTTTGTGTATATGTGAAACAGGGTCTCACTCTGTTGCTCAGGCTGGAGTGCAGTGGCGCAGTCATAGCTCAATGCAACCTTGAACTCTTGGGCTCAAGCTATCCTCCTGCCTCAGCTTCCTGAGTAGCTGGGACTACAGGTGCACACCACTGTGCCCAGCTAATTTTTTCATTAGTAGAGACGGATGGAGTCTTGCTATGTTGCCCAGGCTAGTCTCAAACTTCTGGGCTCAAGCAATCCTCTCACTTCAGCCTCCCAAAGTGCTGGGATTACAGGCATGAGCCACCACGCCTGGCTTCTGTCCCACATTTCTATAGGTCTCTGTTATTGCTAGTTTTGTAGCATCTCTCACCTGACCGTTGGGATAGCAGAAAAGGATATACAAAAAATACCAACTTTCTGAGAACTTATGGCTTAGCCCCAGAGGTTTTTATGTTTTCAGTGAGACACACTAACCAGCTGTTCCCAGACGGACATTGGTGGTGCTGCTTGATCCACTAGCTTCCATATCAGATTCTGTGCTTCATCTTTAACCTTGTCTTTCATTCTGTCTACTGAAGCTGAGACAGTAATTGTGATTTAAGACTTTCCATTTTGCTGATAAGCTGTCCACAAAGGCATTTACAATTTCTAATCCAATTTATGACACCTGGTAGTTGCTCAGATGTTACTTCAGGTCCAGGGTCACACTGGGGGTGCTGATGTAGTGCGGTAATTCTTGGCCGCCTGGCAGGTGGCCACCCATGTTGTGCTGTTTCATTCCATGCAGTAGACCACTGTGGGAATCTGCCCCATGCAGTCTCACCAGGAATAGCAGTGGTGGTAGGAACAGTACAAGGTGCTGAGTACCTCCAAAACTAGTTTAAAAAAGAAAATCCTCTTCTTAAATTTGTTACTGACTTTCCTCTGGATTACTATCTTGATATGTCCCAAACAAACTGGGTCCAGGGCCAGGGCTGGCCTCAAGCAGTGTTCCCTTTACTGCTGTCTGAGTGTCCATGAAGGGGCTGGAGCTTTTCCTCAGTGATCATATGCAGTTCACCCATCTTGTTTTGTTTGGGAGACCACATTTGTGCTGCAGCCTTACTCTTGGACAGAAATGTAGACTTGTTTGTGATGTTTGCTCTGCCTGTGCTGGCAGGGCATGGTTGTCTTCCACCTTAGAGAGGCTGCTCTTGGGAGTTCTGGTTGTTTTCAGGCCTGGGAAGATTGTATCCCTAGAGTGATGGGCTGCTACAGAGCTGTTCATGCTGCTTACAAGGTCTAATGCTGTTATTTCCCACAGGTTGCAAATTATGGAGTGGGAGGACAATATGAACCACACTTCGACTTCTCTAGGGTAAGGCCTAAATCACAGGTGCTTTCAAAGGGCCCTACTCTAGCTGATTTGAGAACAGTGGAGCTTCTAGGAGCATTTCAGCCTCCATATCAGTACCCCTACCCCTTGTCCTCCCTCCACCTCTGCATCATTGGGAGAAACTCTTTGTTACTGGTGAATCCCAAATCTGGAACCAGGGATCCTGCAGAACACAGTGGAGCCTGGCTGTCTCCCATGTAGATGTGGGGAGTTCATCCCCTGCCCTAACTGTACCACCTTTTGCCCTGATTCTAAAGCAAAGAGTCTCACTAGGTCTTTGTGAAAACTGTTCTTTTCCCTTTTCCTTTTCCCTGCAAACCCCATGCCCTAGCCAGAATTTACTTTGCAGCCTTGGCACATGTTCCAGGCTGATTTATGGAACACACACTTATTACCTTCCCATGACCCTTTTGGTCCTAGTCTTGTGGGTGGTGGATGAAGCCTGTTGTAAACTTCGGTGAAAGTTGTTGTCTGTTACAGCGACCTTTTGACAGCGGCCTCAAAACAGAGGGGAATAGGTTAGCGACGTTTCTTAACTACGTAAGTACTGGGTCCAGGCCCACCTGTTCATTCTCACTTAATTTTGTAGAATGATGAGCGACATACTTTCAAGCATTTAGGGACGGGGAATCGTGTGGCCACTTTCTTAAACTACGTGAGTATGATGTGTGCTGATGGGCCCTAAGGGGACCCTGGGTCCAGAGGGCTGCCTTATATCCCACCCCCATCAGGGCTGATACCATCTGCTATAGAGTAATGGTCAGGTCCTTCTGGCTTTCAGCACCCTTCTTGACTGCAACAGGGAGAGTTGGCCTCTGTTTCTTTTCATTTTCCCCACTGCCACCACCAGGACTTTAACATTCCTGGCTATTTTTTTTCCCCAGTGTTTAAAATTGTGATAAAATAGACATAACATAAAACTTACCATCTTAACCATTTTTAAATGTACAGTTCAGTGGTATTAAATACATTCATAGTGTGCAAGCATCACCACCATTCATTTCCATCTATTTTCATCTTCTAAAACTGAAACTCTACCCAGAGTTTATTAAGCAATAATTCCAGATTCCCCTCCTGCAGCTCCTGGCAGCCACCATTCTGCTTTCTGTCTCTGTGATTTTGGTTACTTAAATAAGTGGAATCAAAGTATTAATACTTGTCTTTCTGTGTGGCTGGTGTATAATGCCCTCAAGGTTTATCCATGTTGTAGCATATTCTGGCTGCTGCTTTTTTTTTTTTTTTTTTTGAGATGGAGTATTGCTCTGTCACCTAGGCTGGAGTGCAGTGGTGTGATCTCGGCTTACTGCAACCTCGGCCTCCCAGGTTGGAGCGATTCTTGTACCTCACCCTCCCAAGCAGCTGGGATTATAGGCGCTGGCCACCATGCCTGGCTAATTTTTGTATTTTTAGTAGAGAGAGGGTTTCACCATGTTGGCCAGGCTGGTGTTGAACTCCCGACCTCAGGTGATCTGCCTGCCTCGGCCTCCCAAAGTGCTGGGATTACAAGCGTGAGCCACTGTGCCTGGCCATTCTGGCTCCTTTTTGATGGGCACAGTGCTAGTCTGGATTTTTGGGATGGGTGCCCTGGAGGGTTCCCTCCTTGGCACCAGAGTGAGGAGACAGCGTTAGCTCTCTCTAGATGAGAGCCACGTTTGTTTTCTCCAAGGCTTAGTGGCCTGATTCCCACCTCTTGTTTCTGTTTCATCCATAGGTTGTAGGGTTTACCTTTCACATGAGGAACAATTTCCTCTCCCTTCTGCTGAGAGCCAGCTCTAAAGAGACATAGAGGCAGTAAAGTAACTTAGAGACAGAAGCCTGGGTCCATTTTTTCCTTTTACGTTTTTATTGTATGGTTATTACATGCTGGGGATTGTGCTATGTACATGCTGGTGAGCAGAACGTATGTGGTCTCTTTTGTGGTGCTTGAGGTCCAATATGAGAGACTTATTTTAAACATCAGAGAGATTCTTCTTCTTCTTCTTCTTCTTCTTCTTTTTTGGGCGGGGGGACAGAGTCTCCCTCTGGTGCCCAGGCTGCAGTGCAGTGGCGCGATCTCAGCTTACTGTAACCTCTGCCTCCCGGGTTCAAGTGATTCTCCTGCCTCAGCCTCCCAAGTAGCTGGGATTATAGGCGTGCACCACCATGCCCAGCTAATATTTGTATTTTTAGTAGAGACGAAGTTTTTCACCATCTTGGCCAGACTGGTCTCGAGCTCCTGACCTCAAGTGATCCACCCACCTTGGCCTCCCAAAGTGCTGGCATTACAGGTGTGAGCCACCTCGCCCAGCCTAAACATCAGAGAGAGTATTATGTAGTTATGGAGACAGGTGCTGTGAACCCCAGACTTGGGGTTCAATGGAGGCCTCTCTTTGGAAGTAACATATCAGTTGAGACTCAAAAGTTGAGTGGAAATTAGCTGGTAGAACATGGTTTCTGGCACGAGAGAGAGTGTATGTAGTCCTGTAAGAGAAAAGGAGCTTGGAATGTTGGAAAAACAGAAAAAGGCTGGTGTGTCTGGAGAGAGGCTAGTGAGACTGACAGGGCCTTGGGGTTCTAGAAAAGAATTTGAGTTTGATCCCCAGGGCTGTGAGAAGCCATCAGAGCTTTTTGTCTTATTCATTTACCATATGTCTGTCAAGTACCCTTCACTTAGTCTGGTATGTGTCCTGTGGAAATATTTTTTAGCTCCAATTTTTATTACATTATGGACAAAAAAAGTAAGAGAGCTGTATGGGAAAGAAGTAGTGCTTTGGCCATGAGTCAAGGCATGCTCTGTGGGCATGAGTGCAGCCTTGCTAGTGTGGAACTTGTGTTCAGTGTAGTTTAAGGCCTTACCATGGGAGAAAGCAGGGCCTCTAGAAACACAGTGCCCCACCTTCCCACTCAGGTGGCCCCAGGAAGGGTGGCTACTCTGGGAAGGTGAAGGTCTGACTAGAGCAGCAAACTACTAGAGCCAGAGAAACAGAGCTGCAATGGGGACTGCACATAGTGTTGGAAACAGTAGGGAGCTCCTGGTCAGGGCACTTTGCTGAGTACAGTGGCTTAGGCAAGGCCGAGGCTAGATGGGAATTCAAGGGGTGGGGGTCAGAACAGGCATTTTCTAAGTACAGACTAAGATTATTTTCATCCAAGGACAGCCCGGATGTGGGTCTCCTGTGGGCCTCAACTCTTGAACACTCATGACATGGAGACTGTTCTAATGAATCACACTGATTAAGTAGGCATGGGAAAACCTTTCTTGGCTAAAGGGCTGGCCATGGAGCAGACTCCAAGCAGTGTCACTGATGCTCAGAGGGGGGTGATTTGTACACTTTGTCATGTCCTTTGTGGCTCAGTTGCTCTGAGAGCCTTGCTTAGGAGGACCAAGCTCTATGTGTTATATTTCCAGATGAGTGATGTAGAAGCTGGTGGTGCCACCGTCTTCCCTGATCTGGGGGCTGCAATTTGGCCTAAGAAGGTAAGTTCTGATTCTTGTGGGTCAGAGGTTGAAGCAAGGCTCAGACTTTACTTTGTCCATGTCCCCCAGTACCATTACCTGGCCTGCCTGATTGTCATTGTGATGTGCCTTAGCCCACCTGGAGTCTGACCTTGTAGCCCCAGCTTCTCCCTGGGAAGAAGGCACAGGGAGGGAAGCCCCTTCAGGGGCGGGTGAGTTCCCAGACTTCTACTCCAGAAAGGTAGGTGCTTTCTGGGAAAAGTCTCTGTTGCTGGAGTCCCAGAGCCCTGTCCCCCGTCCATAGGGAAATGAGGGTGTTTCTGCTCAGGGCAGAGCTTCTGTGATGCTTGAGGTCAGGTCCCTGAGCACAGCCTCTAAGAATGTGTTCTGAAAAGACCAATCTCTTTCCCAGGGTACAGCTGTATTCTGGTACAACCTCTTGCGGAGCGGGGAAGGTGACTACCGAACAAGACACGCTGCCTGCCCTGTGCTTGTGGGCTGCAAGTGGGGTGAGTGTCTTAAGGGGTGGTGTTGGTGGCCTCAGCTTGGGCTTTGCTTACTGGCCTTAGATTCTGAGCTGGGAGATAACTGCTGCCAAATTGCAGAGATTGTCTCCCTTCTTAGCTTTTTTTCTGCTGTTACTACCATCCAGCCATGTCATGTCCATGCACCTGGTAAATGCCAAGGCAGCTGGTTGGAAACACTCGGAGATACACAGGGAGCTGAAGAAGGCCTGAGGACGAACAGCTGCATAAGCACCATAGGTCCAGGACCCTCTGGCAAGGCTTCTAGGGGAGCAGAGTGGAGAGCTGGAAGCAGTGAGGGGAAAGAGTGTCTCAGGCGAACAAGGCCCATATGGATGGAGACACAGGCTAAAACTAGCATATGGGTGTGGGGACAGGCTCCCTTGTCACTTGAAGAAAGGGAGACCTGTGGCACAGGGGCCAGGAGATGAGGCTGGAGGCTGGGACCAAACTGCAGAGGCTCAAGCTTGAGCTTTATCCTGGGAGCAGTTGTGTGAGCCTCGGAGAGGCTTAAACCAGGATGTGACAGGAAGTGTTTGTTAAGGAGATGAGTGTGTAGCCCCCTTGGAGAGTTTTGAAGATAAATAGTGATGGGTTCGCAGATAATTAAGCAAATGAAAAAGAAAACAAGGCAGTTGCTGAATTCAGGGAAAAAAAAGTTGTACAAGAGATAAGTATAAACTACTGGATGGCTCAGGCATAACACTTACATGATATAATTATGTACACACTGAGTATTACTTTAACTAAAACTTGTGATTTACCTGTACCAGAAAGATGGGAGGGGATAAGTATATGTTTTAGGGGTAGAATAAAAGAATTTCAAAGTTGAAAGTTATGGAATAGAACTAAAAGCATGTTACCTAGAAAAATGAAGTTAAATATCAGAAGAAACAGCTAGAGGAGTTTAATGTTCCCTGGGAGTGGGGATTAGGGATGGGAAGGAGAAGCTTCGGAGATTGCTGTTTATCATTATAAGCCTTGTGACAATTTTATTTTTTTCAATGAATTACGTGTATTACTTTATATTTTAAAAGCTCTGTGACTTCAGTAGTGCATTGAAATAAAATTTTGATTCATTATGAGAGAGTCTGTGAGGAACAGAATCATGGTTCCTGTGTTTTTGAAGATATGGCATGGGGTGACAGTGCTGGTGGCAGCTCTGCTGCTCTTGTGCCCATGGCATACAGACTAGATCTGCTGGTCCACAGCTCCTGAGGTTAACATCAAAGCCCTCTGCAATGCTGACAGGCTTCCTCATCCTCACATCCTACCTCTCAGTTTCCACCTGCCACCTCCCAGTAATGTTAGGCTTCTTGAGTCCTCAACACGCGTCAGGGTGGCTCCTGCCTTGATTACTTTCTCATCCTGTTGTCACTCCTGGGACCCTCTTGGTGAGAGAACCATCTGGGTATGTCATTCTTCTTCCCAGGATAACTTCTATTTAACTTTATATTCTAGCCCTAGGATTTCCTCTTCTCTCTAAGAGCAAGAAATGTGTGCACGTTGCTATGGGAATAGAGCCAAAGGGCATGATTAGATGCTCTTTGGTGCTATTCCCATGGCAACCTGCACACATGTATCTTGTCCCACTGGCAGAATTGCATACACTTACCTGTTTACATGTGTCTTCCTCACCAATTCATTAGCAAATTGAGGCCTGAGATCATGTCTTGTCTTATTTGTGTCTGATTCCAGGGCACAGTGCAGGGGTCATCATGAAGGAGTCATTCATTCAGGCTACTAAACTGACCAATAGGATTGTAACATGCTTGCTTTCTTTTCACAGTCTCCAATAAGTGGTTCCATGAACGAGGACAGGAGTTCTTGAGACCTTGTGGATCAACAGAAGTTGACTGACATCCTTTTCTGTCCTTCCCCTTCCTGGTCCTGCAGCCCATGTCATCTTCAAGTTCAATGTGACAGACACCTTTGTATGTTCCAGTTTCTATCAGGCTGGTTTTTGGAGAAATGAATGTCTGGAGCAGAGGGAGACCATACTAGGGCGAGTCCTGTGTGACTGAAGTCCCAGCCCTTCCGTTCAGCCTGTGCCATCCCTGGCCCCAAGACCAGGATCAAAGTGGCTGCAGCAGAGTTAGCTGTCTAGCGCCTAGCAAGGTGCCTTTGTACCTCAGGTGTTTTAGGTGTGAGATGTTTCAATGAACCAAAGTTCTGATACCTTGTTTACATGTTTGTTTTTATGGCATTTCTATCTATTGTGGCTTTAACCAAAAAATAAAATGTCCCTGCGAGAAGCCTTAAAGAGCCTTACTTGGAGTATTTTTAAGACTGGAAGCTTTTACCAGGTTCATCACTTCCTGTGCATCGCCTCCATGCAGGCAGAGTCTGGATCATGAATGCTTTAGTAACAAAACATCTTGGGTCTTGGATTTGAGACCTGGTTTCAACACTTGTGTCTCCTCTAAGTGTCAGTGTCCTTTTCTGGAAAGTAGGGTAAATAATTTCTCTTTGTCTCCCAGAGAACATAGCACACGTGTTCATGATTGTAATGCTGTTATAATGTATAATTTATTTTTAAATTTTGAGATAAGAATTGTTCATGATACATAGATGTATACTTAAAAAAAAATGAAGGTGAGCAGGAGCACCTGTGTCAACACCAAGTTAGAGAAGAGAACGTTTTCAAGTCAGTACCTCAGGATCCCCTTGGGAACCCCTCCTAGATCACATCTCCTTCACTGCCCCCAGCACTTTGGAGATAACCATTGTCTAGTGATGTGTGGTACTCGTTCCTTTGCTTGTCCTTATAGTTTTACCATCCATGATTACATCCCTAAATAAGTAGTTATTCTGTTTTCCCTGATTTTGAACTTCTACTAATAGAATCAGAGTAAATATTCTTGGGTATGTGACTTCTTTTGTTCAACATTGTTTTAAGATTCATCCATGTCGTGTAGCTGTAGTTTGTTTTAATCTTTATAGTACAGTTTTGTTAATGTTTATTGTAGGACTATACCATAATACAGCCAGTATGCTGCTGATAAACATTGGAATTGGTTTCAGTCTTTGTATATTGTGAATAATGCTGTGATAAACATTTTTATACATGATTCCTGCTATACATATAAACACATATTTCTGTAGGATATATATGTAGGAGTGGAAATGTGGAGTCTTAATGGTGTTCCAACTTTGCTAAATAATGTATTCCAAGGTCATTATACACATTCTCACCAGGAGTAAATGAGAGTTCTTATTACTCTAACCTTTTCCAATATCTAGTATTTTCATACTTTTGCATTTTAGCTAGCTTGGTATATTACGGACTAAATGTTTGTGTCCCCTCTGCCCAAATTCATATGTTGAAATCTTAACCCCCAATGTGATGATATTAGGATGTGGAGCCTTTGGGAGGTAATTAGGTCATAAGCCTGGAGCCCACATGAGTGGGATTAGTGACCTTATGAAGAGATCCCAGAGAACTCCAGCCCTCTTTCTGCCATGCGAACACACAGCAAGAAGATGCCTATGAACCAGGGGGCTCTCACTAGAAATAAACCTACTAGCATCTTGATCTTGGACTTTTCAGTTTCCATAACCATGAGAAATCAATGTTTTTAATTCAATGTATGGTATTTTATTATAGCAGCTCTACCTAAGATAGTACATGTATAGTGTCTATTTTAACATTGTTGATAATGTTGAACAACTTTTCATGTTATTAGTTATTAGGTTTCTTCAAGTCTTCTTTTTGATTCATAGAAATTTTAAAATATGTACACAGGCTCTTTGTTATATATTTTGCAAATATCTTCTGTGGTTTGTCTTTTTACTATTTTTTGTCTTTTGATAAACAGCTTTTAATTTTTATGTCAAATCTATGAAGCTTTTTCTTTTTATGTTTTTTATGTCTTATTTGAGAAACCCCAAGATCATGAGGATGTTTCCTGTGTTCTCTTCTGAAAGCTATATAGTCTTTGTCATTAATTTTATCTTTATATATGGTATGAAGTGTAAAGGTCTACTTTTAATTTTTTGCATATTTTATTAGGACAGGATGGGCTTTTGCTATAGTAATAAATAATCCCCAAATCTCATGGGCTTAATATATAAAATTGTCTCATGCAAAAAACCACTGGGTCTAAGGCAATTGCTATCTACTGTCATATAATCTCCCTCTAGTGGCTTCCATGGGTAGACCCTAACAGGAAGCCAGCTGATAAGGGAGGGAATCTGGGAAATGTAGTTTACAGAGTGGCAGCTACAGTAGAACAGTAGAGACTACAAGGATGAGTTTGCAGCTGAGAACGGAAACATGACTGGCACACTAGGTTTTTCTTTTCCTGTTTGAGACTTTTTTGCCTTCTTGAATTTGTACAATGGTATCTTTAATCAATTTTGGAAAATTAAATGATTTTCTCTTTCAGCATTGTCTGTTTCTTCTGTAACTCTGAGTAATTGTAAGTTGGATCATATCATGATATTATCTCTTAAATCTTTCATATTTTTATATCTATGCTATATTTGGGGAGAATTTTATACTTGTTTTGTACAAAGTTCACTAATTCTGTCTTCTATCGAGTGCATCCAGGAGTCTTTGTTTAAGGACTTTAAAGATTTCTTTGTTTTCTGGCTTATACCATTTCTGTTGAAAAGTCGCTATCTGGTCCTTTGTTGTTCTTTTGAAGGTAACTTTGCCCCCACCTGGCTGCTTTAAAGACTTTTTTTCTTTTTGGTTTTCAGTAGTTTTACTATGGTGTACTTAGTGTGGGTTTCTTTTTCTTTTCCTGCTTGGCATTTAGCTTCTTGAATTTCTGGGTTGACGTCTGATCAATTTTGGAAATTTCTCAGACATTATATCTTCAAATATTGTTTCTGTCCCATTTTTTCTCTATCTGCTCTGAGACTTCAGTAATCTGAATGTTAGAACTTTTCATAGTGCTCTATATATCTCCTATTCTGTGTCTCTCATGCTTTTTTCCTTGTGTTTCAGACTAGATATTTTCTATTGATCTGTCTTGGAATTCATTTATTACTTTTGCTGCTAAACCCATCTACTGAGTTCTTAATTTCTTTTTTTTTTTAATGTATTTCTCAGTTCTAAAATATCCATTCATGTCTTTTTTTTTTTTTTTTTTTTCTTGAGATGGAGTCTTCCTCTGTCACCCAGGCTGGAGTGCAGTGGCGGGATTTCAGTTCACTGCAGCCTCTGCCTCCCAGGTTCAAGCAATTTTCCCACCTCAGCCTCCCAAGTAGTTGGGATTACAGGCATGTGCCACCACGCCCAGCTAATTTTTGTATTTTTAGTAGAGATAGGGTTTTGTCATGTTGACCAGGCTGGTCTCGAATTCCTGACCTCAAGTGATCCACCCGCCTCGGCCTCCCAAAGTGTTGGGATTATAGGCGTGAGCCACTGTGGCTGGCCCATTTATGTCCTTTTAATGGATTTTAATTCTCTGGAGAATCTGTCTTGTTTTCTCTGTGTTTTTCTCGGACTGATAAATCAGTTGTGTGAAATTTTTTGTCTGATAACGCCATGATTTTGATTTTCTATGGCTCTCTTTCTATTGTCTTTTTCCCTCCTTAGTTTCTGGTCGTTTGGTCCACTCTGTTGATATGCCTGGTAATTTTTGATTGGATGTGTATGACAAATTGTAGAGCCTCTGGATGGATAACCTCCTGCACAAAGGACTCACCCTTTCCTCTACTATGCAGAGTGGGGATCAATCACCTTAATCCAGTAAGGATCTGAGCTGACTAGACTGGGTGGTAGTTTTCTTAAGACTCTACCTCTGGTTTACCCTTATTTCCCCTGGTATAGGATGTAGTCCTCCAAGATTTTCTAATTGAGAGCCTAGTGTGTGCACTGGATCTGTTCCCACTGGCAGTTCCTCAACTCCAGTTCTTGTCTTCTCAGTACCAGACTCGGCCCAAAAAATTTATCCTCCTTTTCAAAGAATTTGAATTTTTTAATCTAAGCAGATATTTTTTGCTTACCTTCTTAGCCTTCCATTCTGCACAGCATCAGAATTCAGAAAATGCCTCACTGGGTAAACAGGCTGAGTGTCTGGCCAAGTTCTCCACTCCTCCCTCTTATTCAATATTCTGAGAAACTATTGGCTAATTTTGGTTTTTCAATGCCCCTTGACACTGTCAAAAATTCTTTTGGTTTCTCTGATTCTTAGTAGTTGCCCATTGCTGTGGATCCTCATTCTTACCCCATGGCTACAATCAGTAAATTATTATTATTATTATTATTATTATTATTATATGTTTTTTGAGATGGTGTCCGGCCCTGTCGCTCAGGCTGGAGTGCAGTGGCGTGATCTGGGCTCACTGCAAGCTTGGCCTCCCAGGTTCACGCCATTCTTCTGCCTCAACCTCCCAAGTAGCTGCGACTACGGGCGCCTGCCACCACACCCAGCTAATTTTTTGTATTTTTTAGTAGAGACAGGGTTTCACTGTGTTAGCCAGGATGGTCTCTATCTCCTGACCTTGTGATCCGCCCACCTTGGCCTCCCAAAGTGCTGGGATTACAGGCGTGAGCCACCGCGCCCAGCCAGTAAATTATTTAAGGATAAAAGAGACTACGAACTTTTGGCTCACCCACAAGATTTATCGTTCTTCAGGATCTTGATGCTCAAACTCTTTTTGCTTCAGCAATTCATTGATGTCTTCCAACAATTTTAAGAGATTTTATTCAGCTTTATTCATTTAGGAATGAAAATTGGTATACCATAAGCTATTCTATCTTGGAAGTAGAAGTCGCCTATTCATCTTTTTAAAAATTATTTTTATTGGCCGGGTGCGGTGGCTCAAGCCTGTAATCCCAGCACTTTGGGAGGCCGAGACCATCCTGGCTAACACGGTGAAACCCCGTCTCTACTAAAAACTACAAAAAACTAGCCGGGCGAGGTGGCGGGCGCCTGTAGTCCCAGCTACTCGGGAGGCTGAGGCAGGAGAATGGCGTGAACCCGGGAGGCGGAGCTTGCAGTAAGCCGAGATCCCGCCACTGCACTCCAGCCTGAGCGACAGAGCGAGACTCCGTCTCAAAAAAAAAAAAAAAAAAAATTATTATAAAATACTGATACAGAAAACCTTATCTTTGTTATCTTCCTTTGTTATCTAGTATAATAAGATGCTCCACACTCATCTTGAGCATTTCTCACATTAAGCATGGAATCAGCCATTAAAGAATCTTATTATATGTTGATGTCTGCCTGTCAATCCCAGCATGGTCCTGGGAACAAACGAGATAACTTCTACTTCAGAGACAGGGCATTGCTTTCAGCAATCCTTATTAATTTAGCTTGGCATTAATATGTTCATTAGGGCAGCAAAGAGTTATTGAGCGTTTCATTATGCATTTGGTACTGTGCTAGGGATGATACAGTCTGTTATTGCATTCAGCAACTTTTCAGAATGAATAAATAAGCAGAATGTCAGAAAGGTTAGGTAATATACCTGAGGTCACATGAAGTCTCATTGCTGGTAAGTGGAGGACCTGGCAATGAAACTGGCAGCTTCCAAAAGCCTTTGCTCTAAAACAAAATTTGTATTTTTATGCATTTAACAGTTATTAAAGATTTGATGGGGAAACATAAGGACTGTCTTTACCTTTAAAGAATTCTGAGCAATGGAAGGGACTCATAAATAGATGTGTGAAATGTGAGAAGTCTGATAACAGAGAATGTGCTTGAGGAGCACAGTAGAGTGAAGTTCTACTTTAACAAGAAGTTGGCACTACAGTAGGCACCGTTAGAGCTGGGTCTTGAAGTAAGAGCAGGAATTTGTTTACTGTGCTATCCTAATTTAAAATACATGCACATGGCTTAAAAATAAGGGACAAAGGAAATTACCCTAAATAGTTCCTGTCCCATCTTACTGCCCACTCCTAGTCCCCCTTCCTAGAGGAACCTTTTCAAATTATCTTTATTTTATTTTTTTCTGGCTATAAAATGCTTATAAAATGCTGTTCCTTGATTTTTCCACTTCAGAAATTTGAGAGATGATCATTTAGTTTATATTCACTATCTCTCATGGTACCTCCCCCTGCTTTTGCCATTTTTTGATAGTTATATTTTGTATAGTCCTCTCTTTGCCTGGCAACATAATTTTTTTGTTTGGTTAAAACTAAGATGGTGAGATGAAGATCTAAACTAGAATTTTGCCAAACAAATGATCACTATTGTCTAGCCAAGTTGACACATAGAATTAAGTATCGTACACCCTTTCGCCTCCCAACTACTGATCAGTTATACTTTGGACATTATTTTAGTAGCCATGGTAAGTTGCTTCTAAAAGTTAAAAACACAAATGTTATGTTACTTAATTTAGTTGAATTAGTCACTATAATGTTGATGTAGCTAATCATTAAAAGGAATTTGTGTCTTATTTGTCTAATAGAATTCAAAATGAATTTGTAATGTATATAATTTGCTAGGGCTACCATAACAAACTACCACAGAATGGGTGGATCAAACAAAAGAAATTTGTTTTATTACAGTTTTAAAGGCTAGATGTCTAGAATCAAGGTGTCAACAGGTTGTGTTTCTTCTGAGGCCTCCCTACCTGGCTTGCAGATGGTCACCCCTTGGTCTGTGTGTTGACTATGTCATATCGGATTAAAGTCTGCACATATTAACTCATTTTACTTTAATTATGTCTTTAATGCCTTGTCTCCAAATACAGTCACATATTGGGTTAGGACTTTAACATATGAATTTTGGGAGAACACATAAAACTACTAGGAAATCATGTTAGATCTGATACACTATTGAGACTAAAGCAAAATACTTTTCCTTACTCTTTGTACATCAGATATAGCCCATCTTGAACAAATGTATCTGATTATTAAGTATGTTTGTCTAAGAATAATGTCATAACACTAGAAGTTTTTATTTTGAGAAAAAGGGATATAGGCTCTTTTATGAAATTATTAATAAATTGAAAAAAGATATTGACATAAAATATCTTTGAGGCCATGGATATAATTGGACAAATACAGCAGGTATATATTTGTTTCCTAAAATTATTTTCCCCTAAAATGGTTATGCCAAATAAGTTCATAATCTGTGCAAAAATGCTGTTTCTGTGAATTCAAATACAATCTTTTTAGTATGTACAAATGATACATAATCTTTTATGAATTCATTGAGCAGTGGAATGTTATGCTTGTTCTAAAAACTACATTAAAAACAAATCCTGAGAGGCATGAAAGTCAAATATGATCAAGGTACTTCACACAAATATGTTTGTCAAATATTAAAAGAACATAAAATGACACAATATCCTAAAATAGGAACCATCTTGGTGTGAACAGATTACAATTTTTCATGTAACTTGTCTATGTGGGATGATATTTTAAACTTAGTAGAAAAAGGTTTATGAAAAAAAAGACTATATACAAAGCTGCATGCTTAATAAAAGGCCTATTCCTTTGCTTATAACAAATGAGAGAAAGTAACTTAAAATTATGTTTGGTTAAAGTAAAACTTTAAAAGAGATATGAATATACTTAAAGAAAAATCAGAAATGTACAAATTACTGAATGAGCATATCAATTATTGTGGGAAAAGTGTTGAATAGAAATTAAAGAGATTACAGATGTCCTAGAGATGGAGATATGAAAAATCGAAGTATTTTTGTATTTTTACTTGGAGAAATTTTCTACGAATACATCTGATTAACAAAAAGCAGCCATTGGCTTGACTTACCTCTTAAATACTCCAATGATTTAAATCCTGTGGCAATTTCATCTGAAATAGGGGTAAATAGCATGCAACATCAATAGTTTGCATGAACAAATGTGACCCTGAAAGAGCCAGTCCTTCAAGATGGATCTCAAGTGGCTGACTGGGCCTAAATATAAAGCAGAGCCAAGAAGCCATTTGGTGACTAGAGGCAACACACCTATTCTGAGTTCCCTGAAAACCCATACCTCTAACTTTGGAACTTTCAGAGCTCACCTGAACCAGCCAATCACAGCCCACCTCCCTTGCTGCTCAGCTGTATCAACCAATCAGAACTGTGTTTCCATCTCATTTGTATCAATGACCCTGATTGGGAACCAGGGCAGGAACTTTTGCTATAAAGCTAGAACCCTTCCTTTCTTCTTTGGACCACACCTTCCTTTTACACTGAATGATGTGTTGGACTCCCTACTTTGCAAACTATTCACTGGAATAAAGTCCCTTTCTTCCAGATAACTTTTGTTCACATTTGTAATATAAAATCATGATGTTTGTATCCTCTAAAACTGATTTGCAAATTTTTCTTCATGCAGTCTTACCCAAATTTCAAAATGGTCCTGAGAATTTTTAAACAATACCAGTCACAGTGTGATATAGTTTGGATCTGTGGCCCCACCAAATCTCATGTCAAATTGTAATCTTCAATGTTGGCCATGGGGCCTGGTAGTCGGTGATTAGATCATATCATGGAGGTGGTCCTTCATGAATGGTTTAGCACCATCCCCTTGGTGCTGTTCTCTTGATAGTTATCATGAGATCCGGTTATTTGAAAGTGTGTATACACTTTGGGAGACTGAGGCGGACAGATCACTTTGAGCTCAGGAGTTCAAGACCAGCCTAGGCAATATGGCGAAACCTCATCTCTACAAAAACTACAAAAATTAACTGGGCATAGTGGCTCACTCCTGTAGTCCCAGCTACTCAGGAGGCTGAGTTTGGAGAATTGCCTGAGCCCAGGAAGTGGAGGCTGCAGTAAGCCGAGACTGTGCCACTGCACACCAGCCTGCGTGACAGAGACCTGTCTCAAAAAGAAAATGTAGCACCTCCTTTCTCTCTCTCTCTCTTGCTGTCTTGTTCTCTTGCTCTTGCTCCTTCTCCAGCCATGTAAGATGTGTTTGCTTCCCCTTTGCCTTCAGCCATGATTCATAGTTTCCTGAGGCCTCTCCAGAAGTGGAAGCTGCTACACTTCCAGTATAGCCTGCAGAACCACGAGCCAATAAGCCTCTTTTCTTTATAAATTACCCATTTGCAGGTATTTATGGCAATGCAAGAACAGACCAATGCACCATGGTATCCTGCAAAATCCTGAAGTTAATTAAAAATTATTTAAGATCATCACTTAGTCAAGAGGAGTAGATTTTGACAATTTTATTGATCAGTTTGCTTCCATTAAAGTCATTGGTATAAAATATTTAAATTTAATGTGAGTTTTAAGATACCACCTTTCAATATTATCAACGAATTTAATGTGTAAAAATTAACAAAAACACGAAAACGTACATAAGGAGTATACATTTTTCATTTTGCCTCAGGTTTCAATATGGTTTGGCACAGCACTGCTCTTAAGTTTCCAAACTTGGCATTTTGACTCCAATATTAGATTTGCCAGATTCAGCAAATGAAAATACAAGTAACACCCAGTTTAACTTTAGATGAATAACAAATATTTTTTGCATAGAATATATGCATACTAAAAAGTTTGTTGCTTATCTGAAATTTAACTGGGCATTTTGTATAATATCTGGTAATTCTAAAAATAATTATCTTACATGGTTGAAAAAGCTCCCTGCTTCTTGGTACAATGTAACTGTTGTAGCAACACCGTCTTGCCCCTTTGATTGCTGGTTATGGGGATGACTGAAGTGCACACACGGGAAGTCACATGGCTTCTGTGTCACACTGTCCAACCTGTAGGTGTGTCCAGTCCTTACCAGGTCTAGGAGAACACAGCAGCCTCACTCCATCTGAGGGCAGAGGAGCAAGCATATTCCCCACTGCCATGACCCTCTCCCCAGCTCCCTCTGCTTCAGTCACACCGCCCCAGTACATTTGTGCTTGTTGGTCCCTCTGCCTGGAAGGTACCTATCCCAAGTAGTTTCTACCCTCATTCCTTTCCAGACTGATCAAAGATTACCTTATCCACTGGGGTGCCACATCAATTTGCAGTTGCTATGACAACACCCTGGCGTTAGGGCCCCTTTCCACGGTAATGACCCAATGACCCCAAAGTTACTACTCCTTCTCTAGAAATGTCTGCATAAACCTCCCCTTAATCTACATGTAATTAAAAGTAGTTATAAACATGACTGCAAAACTGCCCTGAGCTGCTACCCCCTGTCTGTGGGGTAGCCATGTTCTGCCTCTTTAAGAAAGTTGTTTTCGTCTACCTCTGGCTTGCCCTTGAATTCTTTCCGGGGCAAAGCCAAGAACTCTCGTGGGCTAAGCTCCACTTTGGGGCTCACCTTCCCCACATCACTGGCACCCATTAAGTGATTTAAGGTGTGTATTAGTTGGTGGTCTGTCTCCCCCATGGTATAGAAGCTCCTTGAAGGAAGGAACTTTGTTTTTCCACTTCTCTATCCCCAGTGGAAAGCACCAAGCAGCCTCTCTTGCTCAGTGGGCACTGAAATGGCACTCGGAGCTCAGTACCCAGATAAAGGACACCCCCCAGATAAAGGACACCAACTCTTCCCCCGCGCAGGCCCCGGGAAGGGGCGAGGCCGTGCGAGGCCACGGGAAGGGGCGGGGCCTCTGAGGACCTGGGGCAGGGTCTGGTTTTCTGGAAAGGCCTTTGACCTGTGGGCGTGTGCCTAGAGGCTAGGTGGTGAGAATGGCAGGGAGAGAGGACAGCAGTGGGGCCACAGGGTGTGAGTGTCTGTGGCTGCACTGGCTTAGGGCTGTGGCTGGCCCCTCCCTTCGGACCTGGCCTGGCAGATCAGCCCCGCAAGACCAGCTTGCAAGGCTCCTGGGGCCAGTGGGGCTCTGTCCTGTGAGGCGGTCTCTCCCCAAGGACGGAGCAGACAGAGGCTGGTGAGTCAAGAATGTGCCCTGAGGGAGGAGTCTGGGTGCGTGAAATGATGTCTTGGACATAATATCTAAGGCTGACGCTACTTTGAAGAGGTTTGACTTTTGTGAAGTTTCTTTATTCTAAATTCGGGGGAAACTTTTTTTTTTTTTTTGTAAAGTATTTGGGGATTGTGAGAAGGTAAGTGGTAGGAAAGGCTGTGGGTATTTGGCAGGCTCAAAGTTTTTTGTTTTTAAGGCACTTTTCAGTGTCTTTCTGAAAGTGCATTTATAACGGGGGATCAGCCCCCTCCCCACACCCCAGCTTGGTTCTCCCTGCTCTTACTCTTCTCTGAAAAGTCCGTCTCTTTGTCTTGAAATTTGCAGCCACCAAAGTAATGACCCAAACTGCTTTTGTACTCAGTGGACTCACAGCTGTCATCTTGCCTGCTTCTTTGATTTCAAGAAGCTTAAGGCAAGCTGCTTATGCTAGATTTACTGTCCTCACCTTACATTCTTAATTTTTTGACCTAGTGAGTCTACCCCAACTAATTCCCTGGAATTGTCTGGTAAAGTGTTCTGGGTCCTCCTAGTGGCCAAACCCAGTAGACGCTGCGGACTTTTTTTTTTTTTTTCCCTCCAGCGAAGCACTTCGTGATTCGAATTCTCCTTTATCTCCGGCCTCCCTGGCTCCTTTTCATCAGCCTACGCTTCTCATATATATGTTCCCTAGCCTAGTTTCTGTTTCCTTTTCACAGTAGTACTGTATACTATAGGAGGAAGGATCTTTACTTCCACTACTTTAACATGTATATGTTTATGATTTATTGAATGGTCTTTTTGCACTCAAATCTTTCTCTTGAGTTCTATTTTAGACCCGTATATCCATCTTTCTAGTGGACATACCCACCTGGACCAACATCTAGAATAGGTGTCACAAATTATTCAACAAATGATCACAAATAGGGCCTGATGTAGGAAAAATACAATTACAATGACTGTTAACCTTTTGGGGTGACAGACCCTCTTGAGACACATACGAAATTTCAGGGTCTTTCTCCCTTTAAAAAGTACACACAAATTTTAGCCTGTTTCAAAGCTCCCTAGACCTTCTGTAGTTCAAGAATTTTGAGTCTTTGGTTAGAGCTTCCGGAAATGATAATGATAAAATGAAAAAGTATGTTTTCATATATAAACATCAGATTTAGAAACTTACAGTGGGAATGCATTGTATTGCAGCCTTCATCAAACATTAACCCTAATTAATCACATCAGGGTGATTTATGGAAACATTGTCTTTAGAAGTAACAACATAGAATGAAAAATCTGGAGCCCTAGAATTAAAATATACCCCAGCAGACTCCCTGTGGCTAAAATGAGACATACCAAAACCAGAATCTAACAGCCACAGCAAGGTGAGGGCTTTGTCCTGTATCCCTGTGTTACTACCTACCATCAGGTTTTCTTTCCTGTAATTAAGCAGAAACCAGGTCCTGAAAAACATCACAGAAACAACTACAGCTGGAAATTTCCCATTGACCCTGATAGACTACTACCTGACACCAGCTGACCGACCCCACTGGCTGCCCACCATGGTCCTGCCACCGTTCTGATGGGACAGAGGATTGGCCTTACATTCTTTCCTGATAAATAGCTATAGACCTCAAGCCAGCCAGTTTTGGCCAGCTTATAGAGACTGCACAAAACTGTCTGTGTGCCCGGTAGTTCACCTTTTTGATGCAAAGAGCCACATTCACCTTACTTTAATGCTAAAACCCCACCCCAAAGTGAACATGGAATGTATGTTACGTATATGTTTACCCACTGCAACATGCTTGACTTCCCTCATGAATATTGACAGATTCCTTCATAAATATAATATGTAAGGCTATCCCTGTAAAGCATAAATACCAGCTTCCTATTCCCTTTTGGAGTATGTCCTTTTGCTTTTCTTGGGAGGTTGCATTTCCCAGTTTGCAGATTGTTCCTTCCTCTGAAAATACAGGGTTTTTTTCCTTTTCTTCCTCTGTGCATCTCATGGTCTTTTGTTAACGTTTCAAAGAGAGTTTCTGATTAACTGTGGATTGCATGTTTCACAGTCCAAATAGCCTTATAGCCTGGTCAGAGACCAGGGCCTGCTTCAGACCATTTAGGAAGTTCTTGCTATTCAGAGTGTAACCTGGCTGGGCGTGGTAGCTCACACCTGTAATCCTAGTACCTTGGGAGGCTGAGGTGGGTGGATCACTTGAGGCCAGGAGTTTGAGACCAACCTGACCAACATGGTGAAATCCTGTCTCTACTAAAAATACAAAAAAATTAGTTGGGCGTGGTGGCACACTTCTTGATCCCAGTGACTTGGGAGGCTGAGGCAGGAGAGTCGCTTGAACCTAGGAGTTGGAGGTTGCAGTGAGCCAAGATTGCACTACTGCACTCCAGCCTGGGCAACAGAGTGAGACTCTTTTGGAAAAAAAAAAAGAATGTAATCTGCTCCCCTCCAGCTGGACGGGAATACAGATAAGGTTCTGAGGCCGGGTGCCTTCATAGGAGCCCTGAGTGATCAGGTGGTCGTAGAAGTGCATGAAGTGCCAGGAGTTCCTTTCCAGCAGAACTTTCCTTCTTTGTTTATTTGTTGGGCCAGTGACTTCTCAGTTCCAGAGTTATTGCCTTGATCATCCATGAGTGCTGTTTTGAGATTGACCCCCACTCTCTCTTGAATGAAATCTATTTCATCTCTTTTCTTCTTGTATTGATATGTTAATATTTATGTTTTAATAAAGGTGAGATCTAAGGAGACATTATCCACTTTCGTTAAACCCTTCTCTTGGCTGCCATGATCCAACTGTATTCTGGTTTTTCTTCTATCTCTGCCTACAACTTCTCAATAGTGTAGTCTCCCGTGACCCTCCTTTCCCATTCCTCAGTTATGGCTCGGAGTTTCTTTATAGCCATTTTTTTTTCTCTGAAGGCTCATGACTTCCAAATACTTGATATTCCAAATATTTGATATGAATATATTGATATTGTTAACTCTTGAGTCTTCAATTCTAGCTTTTATCACTTTCCAACTTCCAGCTCCAGCTGTACTTAGATGGCCCACAAGTTCTTCCATTTTAATGTATCCCGAACCAAGTTCATTATACTTCCTTTAAATGGTTCCTATTTCTGTTTTACTTATCTTTGCGAATGGCAAAAATGACTGATCATTCTCCTAGTCTCAGCTTTCTTCACTCTCTTCTTTCTTCACTGTTCTTGATAACTATTCATGTGAACTTCCTTTTTCGCTTTGGTTGGTATTTTTCCCCCACTGTTCCAGGAAGTTGGTAACTTGTTTCTATTTTGCTCTTAATCTTCAGATTTAGAGCACCCTTAGAGTTTAGGTATATAGTTCCCATTTTACTCATGAGAAAACAGGCTTACTTTTAAAATTATTAATTACACAAAGAAAATGTATGTGCATGTTACCTCTAAGCAAATTTAGGCAAAACAGAAATAGAATAAAATGTTACAGTGCCCCCTCCCTCCCATCACTCTCCTATCTCTTTAGCAGTGGTTCTCAGCTGGAGTGATTTTGTGCCCTAGGGCAGTGGTCCCCAAACTTTTTGGCACCAGAGACCAGTTTCATGGAAGACAGTTTTTCCACAGACAGGGGGTGGTGGAAGATGGTTTCAGAATGAAACTGTTCCACCTTAGATCATAGGCATTACATTCTCATAAGGATCATGCAACCTACATCCCTTGCATGTGCACGCATAGTTCATAATGGAGTTCGCTCTGCTATGAGAAGTTATTGTCGCTGCTGATCTGACAGGAGGCAGAGCTCAGGCAGTAATGCTTACTCACCTGTTGCTCACCTCCTGCCGTGCAGCCTGATTGCTAACAGGCCACTCACCAGTACTGATTTGTGGACCAGGCGTTGGGGACCTCTGCCCTAGGAGATATTTGACAAGGTCTGGAGCCAATTTTGATTGCCTTGACTTAGGGGATACTACTGGAATCTAGAGAGTAGAAACCAGAGATGCTGCTAGACATCTGCAGTGCACACAAGATAGCTCCAGCACAAAAAAGAATTCTCCTATCCCTAGATATACCTAATGTAAATGACAAGTTAACGGGTGCAGCACACCAACGTGGCACATATATATATAATATATATATATTAACAACACCATCACCCATGGTTCCCATTACCTTTACATAGTCTTGTTTCCTTCCTTTGTTCTTAATACCTTCTAAGATGTTATATCATTACCTTATTATGTTTATTGTTATGGTTCAGAGATATTTCCAAATTTTTACTTTGTATGGTATGTATTTGGAGCAGTATTCAACAAAAAAATGTATTTGGAATCCAACTGTTTATTATGGCTGTTTTTAAAAAATTAATACATAGATTAAAAATAAATACATAAAGCTAGCCACATAAATATGCCTACATTTTGTGTTTTGCACTGGTAATCCAAAGGAAAATAATAATAATAATAATAATTCTCCTGTCCCAAATGTCAGTAGTGATCAGGTTGAAAAACTGCTCTGGAGGTAATCTGTTATACATCTTTTTCCATAACTACACTGTCCAATGCTGTAACCACTAGCCACATGAGGCTATTTACATTGAAATTAATTAAAATTAAATAAAAACTTCAGTTTCTCAGTGCTATTAACTACATTTTTAAGTGTTCAATAGCCACACATGGCTACAGAGTTAAACAGCATAGATTATAAAACATTTCAATTATCTTAGTAAGATTTGTTGGACAGTGCTTTAGGTATGTATCACGCAAGTAGATGTTCTCTTCTACATAAATAGAATCATACATACTGTTCTATAGTTCTGTTAATATGTCTTGAAGATTTTTCCATCTAACTATATATAACTAAAATATGTACTAAGTACATATAACTAAATATTTAAGTTGTGATACTGTTCAATTTTATTAAATTCATAAATTTAACTTATAACAGCAGTGTAGTTTAATTTTGCCTTTTTTTGAAGTGGATGTGCACGGACTCATATAATACATATTTTTTTTATCTAGTTCATTTTACTCAATGCTATGTTTTTAAGATATATCCATATTATTTCTGTATATCTATAGTTATTCCTTTTAAGTGCTTTATGGTATTCCATTGGATGACCATACCATAAGTTGTTTATCCATTTGACTTTTGTGGGCATTTTAGTTTCTTCCAGTTTGGGGATGTAATGAATAATTCTGTAATAAATATTCTGTACTTATTTCCTGAATATATATTTTTATGCAGGTTGTATGTGGGAATGGAATTATTGGTCCACTGGAATTTACTAGATTATGCCACTTTCTCAAAATAGTTGCATTCTTCTTCTTATTATTATTTTTGAGATGAAGCCTTGCTCTGTCACCTAGGCCAGAGAGCAATGGTGTGATCTCGGCTCACTGCAACTTTCACCTCCTGGGTTCAAGCGATTCTCCTGCCTCAGCCTCCTGAGTACATGGGATTACAGGCATGTGCTATCATGCCCAGCTAACTTTTGTACCTTTGGTAGAGATGGGGTTTCACTATGTTCCAGGCTGGCCTTGAACTCCTGACCTCAAGTGATCTGCCCGCCTCGGCCTCCCAAAGTGTTGAGATTACAGATGTGAGCCATGTTGCCTGGCCACATTTTTTTCTTAATAACAATGTGTGAGAGTTCCCCTCTAAACTGCATCCTAAGCAATATCTTTGTATTTGTCAGACTTTTAAGGTTCAGACTTCCTGGTGGCATGTGGTTGTATCCCATAGTTTTATTTCACACTTCTTTGATTATGAATGATATAGAACACTTTCATATATTTATCAACCTTTTGAATATTTTGTGAGTTCTTTTTGAGTCTCTAGACCATTTTTCTATTGAGTTGTTTTATTAACTTGTAGAAAGACTTTATATATTCTGGATATGAGCCTTTTATTGGTTGTATATGTTGCAAAGATATTCTCCAACTTTAGTGGTTGCTTGCCTTTTCTCTCTCTCTTAATGGTGATTTTTGATTTGTTTTGAGAAATATCAATCTTTCTTCCTAAGATTTTTCAGTAACAGCAAAGTAACAGTGAGAAACTACTGTCAGTTTAATGGATGTAGCTCCTCAGTTCCAAGGTATATAATCACTTAAATATAATCTGGGAAAAAACCCCAAAAATATTTCTCTAAATCATGGTCTTTGTGAAAAAACGAATTAAACCTTCTCTGTTCTCTCACATTGTATTCCAATTTTGGATGTTGCCACCAGTGAGATAACAAATGTCTAAATTTGGACACATCACTTAAATATTTAGAACATTGGTTTCTTCAAAGAGTGGGAAAATTCTTGCCATGTCTACCTTATAGACTTTGTATAATGCTATATCAATACTAGCTGATACTAACTTAGGAGATGATTATACATTAAAAAAAAACTCTTCCTATCCTGGTTCCACAATTAGATACTGAATCCACCACATACTGGATGACCTAGAGCAAGTTAACTTAATGACACTGTGCATTAATTTACTTTGCTATAACAATGGGATAATATATCAATTCCATGTTATTGTTACAGCTATTGTTCAGATAGAACAATTGAGAGAATTTGTAAACAAAAGGACTAAGCAGATGATTTAGTTTTCCTAATTGGCCAGCTCAAGGGAGAGAGTTATAAGGGCTATAGAGTTCTGGATGAAATTATAACATCACCTTGGCCGGGCGCGGTGGCTCAAGCCTGTAATCCCAGCACTTTGGGAGGCCGAGATGGGCGGATCACGAGGTCAGGAGATCGAGACCATCCTGGCT
>NW_012109585.1:6290971-6292513 GCF_000951045.1 Mandrillus leucophaeus
TTGTTGCTTACATGGTACATCTTTTACCTCTTTTTTTTTTGTTTTTTTTTAGACAGGGTCTCGCTCTGTTGCCAGGCTGGAGTGCAGTGGCTTGATCTCAGCTCACTGCAACCTCCGCCTCCTGGGTTCAAGCGGTTCTCCTGCCTCAGCCTCCTGAGTAGCTGGGATTACAGGCACGCACCACCACGCCCAGATAATTTTTGTATTTTTAGTAGATATGGGGTCTTACCATGTTGGCCGGGCTGGTCTCAAACTCCTGGCCTCAAGTGATCTGCCCACCTTAGCCTCCCGAAGTGCTGGGATTACAGGTGTGAGCCACTGCACCTTGGCTTACCTTTTTTTTTTTTTTAACCTTAAAAACCTTTTTAGATTATTTGAATCTAAAGTGTGTCTTTGTATGTAGCATGTATTTGGATCTTGTTTTATTTATTCAATCCGAAAAGCTCTGAGTTTGCTAAGAAAAATCAAGGTGATTCAGTGATAGAGAATCTCAGAGAAGAAGGGTTTCAGATAGAATGTTCAGGGATGACCTCTTTGTAGAGGTGACATAAAACTGATACTAAAGATTAGAAGGAATCAAAATGTGAAGAAGGGAAGGGAAAGGGAAGAGCATTATAAGTCAAGAGAACAGACCCTGAGTGATAAGAGAGCTTGACATTTTTGAAGAACTGAAAGAGAAAGCTGGTTCATAGTGAGCAAAGGGAATGTGGTGGCAGATGAAGGATAAGATGCTAAACAAGGGTGACACTGCAGAATCTTGAAGTCTATGGTGAAGAGTTTGTATTTTATTCAAAAAAGTAGTGTGAAATCATTGAAATTTTTGAAGAGTAGAAGAAACTTGATCCAATTTGTGTGCACTAAATCTGAATCTAAACCTTGGTAAACAAGAAATAGCATATTGTAGGCTGGGCACAGTGGCTCACGCCTGTAATCCCAGCACTTTGGGAGGCTGAGGCGGCTGGATCACCTAAGGTCGGGATTTCGAGACCAGCCTGGCCAGCATAGTGAAACCCTGTCTCTACTAAAAATACAAAAATTATCTGGGCATGGTGGCGGGTGCCTGTAATCCCAGCTACTCCAGAAGCTGAAGCAGGAGAATCACTTGAATCCGGGTGGTGGAGGCTGCAGTGAGCTGAGATTATGCCACTACACTCCAGCCTGGGCAACAGAGCGAGACTCCATCTCAAAATAAACAAACAAACAAAAAGGAAATAGCATATTGTAAATTTTTTTCTAATTCAAATTAAATTTAACTTAGAGACTCTTCCCTGCTGAGCTGGTGAGAAATGTATTGTCAGTCACTATTAGAGCTCTGTCACCTCAGAAGTTCCCACCAAACAAGCTAAAAAGGTTGCTAGAAAATAGAAGGAAAACTTCTAACTTTGAGTTTGTCATGGTCATTGGGATAGTATGTGGATGTTTGTTCATATCCACAGAGTTTCCTTAAAGGATGGTAGTTTTCTGCCTCTATGCCACTTTGGGGTTCATGAAACTGTGGAGATGACAAGTCCTGGTACTCTTTTTGGTGTACCATAGAACCTG
>NW_012109585.1:6293833-6296124 GCF_000951045.1 Mandrillus leucophaeus
AAATACAAAAAACTAGCCGGGCGAGGTGGCGGGCGCCTGTAGTCCCAGCTACTCGGGAGGCTGAGGCCGGAGAATGGCGTGAACCTGGGAGGCGGAGCTTGCAGTGAGCTGAGATCCGGCCACACTGCACTCCAGCCTGGGCGACAGAGCGAGACTCCGTCTCAAAAAAAAAAAAAAAAAAAAAAAGAAATTATAACATCACCTCAAAGAGAGAGCAACTTACCTCTGGTCAGGCTTTCTTCCTGAAGTGTTTCTTGGGAGAGGGTGAGCAGAGTGGTCAAGAGCCTGTCTATTTATTTCCGTGGGCTAAGCATAGATGTCCTTGAGAGAAGACTTCCTTGGTCCTTTAGGTAATGTAAGTCCTTCAACTTCATTCTTTTTCAAAATTGTTCTGACTATTCTGGATCCCTTTTATTTCCATGTGAATTTAAGATCAGCTTGTTAATTTCTGCAACAAGCCCAGCTAAAATTTTGATAGGATTTACCTTGTTCTTGCTCTTAGGATTAGGAGCAAAGCAACCCATCTTTCTCCATTAAGTATGATGTAGGCTGTGAGATTTTTCATATCTGTCTTTATCACATTAAGGATGTTCTCTTCTATTCCTAGTCTGTTGAGAGGGTTTTTTGTTTTGTTTTGTTTTGTTTTTTGTTTGTTTGTTTTTGGAGACAGAGTCGCACTGTCACCCAGGCTGGAGTGCAGTGGCACAATCTCTGCTCTCTGCAACCTCCTCCTCCTGGGCTCAAGTGATTCTCCTGCCTTAGTCTCCTGAGTAGCTGGGATTACAGGTGTGTGCCACCACACCCAGCTGATTTTTGTATTTTTAGTAGAGGTGGGGTTTTACTATGTTAGCCAGGCTGGTCTCAAATTCCTGAACTCAGGTGATCCACCCGCCTTGGCCTCCCAAAGTGCTGAGATTACAGGTCTGAACCATCATGCCCAGCCTAGATTTAAAAAAAAAATCATAAATAGGTGTTGAATTTTGTCAAATGCCTTTCCTGCATCTGTGGAAATAATCATGTATCCTTTATTCTATATAGTCTCATATTAAATGAATGTTAAACCAACCTCATATTCTTGCAGAAATCCCACTTGGTCATGGTATACACATTCTTTTTACATATTCCTTGATTTAGTTTGCTAATAATTAAGGATTCTTATGATTATGTTCATGAGGGTTTTGTTGTTTTCTTTTTGTATGATGTCTTTAGCTTTGGGATTAGGGTAATAAGCATCTTACAGATTTAGTTGGGATCTATTCTCTCCTCCTCTATTTTCTGAAGACTTTGTGAAGGATTAGCATTATTTTTCGGTTAAATATTTGATAAAATTCACCAGTGAAGTTATCTGGGCCTACAATTCTCTTTATGAGAAGATTTTACATTTCTAATTCAATTTCTTTACTTTTTAATAGGTCTACTTAGATCGTTCTATGTGTTTTTTAGTTCATTTTGGTAATTTGTACCTTTCTAGGAACTTTCCACTTCATATTAGTTGCCTACTTTGTTGGCATAAAGATGTTTACAGCATTTCCTTATGATTTCTATAGGATCAGTAGTCTGTTCTCTCTTTCATCCCTTTATTAGGTAATTTTTATCTTCTCTATTTTTTTCTTGGTCAATCTAAAGGTTTGTCAATTTTGTTGATCTTTTCAAATAATCAGCCTTTAGGTTTCTTCGGTTTTCTCTATTGTTTTTCCATTGTCTATTTTGTTGATTTCTGCTCTTATCCTTATTATTTCATTTATTTTGATCGCTTTGATCATTTTAACTTGCCCCTCCTTTTTCAGTTTCTTGAGGTGAAAGCCTGGGTTATTGATTGGAGAATTTTAAAAATATAGGCATTTAAAGCTATACATTTCCTTCTAAGTACCACTTTAAACTGCATCCCATACATTTTAATATATTATAGTTTTGTTTTATTTAGCTCAAAATATATTTTAGTTTTCATTGTGAATTCTTCTTTGACCTATGAGTTATTTAGAAAAATGTTGTTCAATTTCCAAATACTTAAAGATATTCAAGAGTTCTTGCTATTTTTGATGTTTCATTTAATTCCATGTGGTTGGATAGCATATTTTGTATGAATTAAATCTTTTAAAATTTATCAAGACTTGGTGTGTGACCTAGCATATGGTCTTTCCTGGAGAATGTTCTGTGTGAACTTGAAAGGCATGTGTATTCTGCTGTTTTTTGGTGGAGAGTTCTATAGGTGTCAGTGAAATTGGTTGATAGCATTGTTCAGATTTTCTATATCCTTCCTTATTTTCTGTGTGGTTGTTTTACCAATTAAT
>NW_012109585.1:6297904-6301833 GCF_000951045.1 Mandrillus leucophaeus
GGGTGTGGTAGTCAGTTCTCTTTATTATGCTTTTTCTTTTTTTCTCCCTCTTCTGATCTTTTCTTTTGTTTTCAGAAATTACTCTGGAATATATACTCTTCTCTTGTTACCATTAAAAACTTAACAGGATTTAACTTTGATTTTTACAAAAGACAGGAAGTACAATTATCTGGATTAGCTTCTTCTATGAAGAAAAATAAAGTAGCCTAACAGCGTAGAGATTGATAGAATCTACTATCTTAAATAGAGAGACAAGGAAACTCTTAGTAGAGTCATTTGAGTAGAATCCTGTATACAGTAAAAGAAAATAATATTTCACACAAAGGGAATAACAATTACAACAATCTGGGAATGGAGAGAATAACAATTACAACAATCTGGGAATGGAGAGTAGTTGGTGTTTTTGAGGAAAAGTAAAGGTCAGGCTGCTGTGGCTGGAGTGAATGAACAAGGTTAAGGAGCTTTAGTAGATGAAGCAGCCAGATGTCAGAGCATGCAGAACCTTGAAAGTCAGGGGAAGGACTTTGAGGTTTTACTATAAGTGAGATCATAGAAGATTATTTTGCAAAGAGTAGACTATAGAGGGGACAAGGGCATGCAAGAAAAAATCAGACTAGATACCTAGATACCGAACTTACTAAGTAAAGACTTTAAGCCAACTGTTATAAATATTTTCAAAGAACTAAAGACAACTATGTCTAAAGAATTAAAGTTTGAGAATGATGTCTTACTAAATAGAGAATATCAATTAAAAGATATAAATTATTTTACAAACCAGATGGATATTCTGGTTGACAAATACAATAACTGAAATGTAAAATTCACTAAAGGGACTCTTCATCCTTTTTGAACTTGCAAAATAAAGTATCAGTGAACTTAAGATCATCCAGTCTGAGGAACAGAAAGAAAAAAGAATGCAGAAGAATGAATAGAGCCATAGAGATTTGTGAGAACCCATCAAGTATATCAATACATGCATAAGGAGAATCCCAAAAGAAGAGAAGAAAAAGAAAAGGGCAGAAAGAATATTTGAAGATATGGTGACAAGAAACTACAAATTTGATGAAAAACACTAATCTGCACACTAAGAAACTAATGAACTCCAAGTAGGATAAGCCTAAAGAGACACATCATAGTCAAACTGTTGAAAGCCAGAGATCAAGAGAGAATCTTGGCCAGGCACAGTGGCTCATGCCTGTCATACCAGCACTTTGGGAGGTTGAGGTAGGCAGATTACTTGAACTCACAAGTTTGAGAGCAGCCTGGGCAACATGGAGAAACCCTGTCTCTACAAAAGATATGAAAATTAGCCAGGCGTGGTGGTGTATGCCTCTAGTCCCAGCTACTCAGGAGGCTGAGATGGGAGGATGGATTGAGCAGAGGAAATAGAGGTTGTGGTGAGCAAGATTGTGCCACTGCACTTCAGACTGGGCAATAGAACCAGACCTTGTCTCAGAGACACAGAGAGAGAGGGAAAGAATATTGAAAATAGAAAGAGAAGGCAGCAAGGCATGTTCAAGAAAATTAACAGCTTTATTTTCATTAGAAACTGTGGATACCACAGAAAGCAGAGGGATGATGTATTCAAAGTGCTGAAAGAAAAGGATTGTCAACTATGAGTTGTATATTCAGCAAACCTAGTCTTCAAAAATTAAGGTGAATATACAACATTCCCATGAAAACAAAAACAAAGAATTCTTCACTAGCAGGCATACCCCATAAGAAATATGAAAGGGAGTTCTTTAGGTTGATATGACAGGACACTAAATAATAACTTGAATCCACACAGAGAAATAAAGAGTACTGGTACAGATAACTCCACAGGAAAATGTAAAAGTCAGTATAAATGTTATTTTTTTGAAACCTTTTTCTTCTATCTCATTCAAAAGACAACATGAAGCAATAATTGTAATTATATGTTTTATAATGTATAAGGATATACTTTTAATGCCAATAATAATAAAAGGAGAGGAGAAGGAATGGAGCTGTGCTGGAACAGGGTTTTTATATATTATTGAAATTAAGTCAATATTACCCTGAGCTAGATTGCTTTAAGTTAAGATGTTAATTGCAGTCCCCAGGGCAAATACTAATAAAAGAACTAAAAAATTGTGGTAAAATAACTAACAAGTGGATTAAAATGGTATACTAGAAAACTAACACAAAAGAAGGCAGTAATAAAGGGATAGAGGAACATAAAGGCATGTGCAGAAAACAGCAAAATGGCAAATGTAAATATCATCAGTAATTCCAAGAAATGAAATGGGCACTACAGTCAAAAGACATAGATTAACAGAATGAATAAAATACCATAATCCAACTATATGCTATCTATGAGACAAATATATATTCAGACAAACAAATAGGTTGAAAGTGAAAAGGTGGAAGAAGATAGAGAATACAACAGTTCTCCAAAAAAGAACTGGAGAAGCTGTGCTAGTATTAAACAAAACAGACTTTGAGACAAAAATTGTTACTAGAGACCGAGAAGAACATTGTATATTAAAAGGATCAGTCCATCGAAAAGACATAACAATTATGAACATATGCACCTAAGAGCAGAGCCTCAAAATAAATGAGGCAAAACCCAGCAAAATCAAAGGGAAACAGACAATTCAACAGTAATAGTTGGAGATGTCAATACCCCACTTTGAAAAATGGATACAACATGTAGGTAGATGATCACTGGGGAACTAGAAGACTTCAACAGCACTATAAACCAACTAGGCTAATAGACATCTATAAAACACTGTACCCAACAGTGTAATGCACATTCTTCTCAAATACACATTTAAAATTCTTTTCTCCCCCCTCCCTTTTTTTTTTAGACAGAATATTGTTCTGTGGTCTAGGTTGGAGTGCAGTGGCATGATCACAGCTCACTACAGCTTCAAAGTCCTGGGCTCAAGTAATCTTCCTGCTCCAGCCTCCCAAATATCTGGGACTATAGGTGTGCACCACCATGCTTGGCTAACTTTTTTGTTTTTGTACAGAAAGGGTCTCACTATGTTGCCCAGACTGGTCTTGAACTCTTGGCCTCAAGCAGTCCTCCCAACCTGGCTTCCCAGATATGGAATTATAGGCATGAGCTACTGCAACCAACCTGGAACATTCTTTAGTCAGGCTCTAGACCTCATGTCAGGCCATAAAATAAGTCTCAATAAACTTAAAAGAATTGAAATTATTAAAGTATGTTTTTACTACAACAGCATAAATTAGAAACCAATAAAAAGAAAATTTGGGAGATTCACTAATATGTGGAAATTTATTAACATACTCCTACATAACAAGTAGGTCAAATAAGGAATCACAAGAGAGATGAGAAGGTATTTTGAGATGAGTGTAAATGAAAATACAATACACCAAAACTTAGAGGATGTAGCTAAAGCAGCTCTTAGAGGAAAATTTATGGATGTAAACACCTGTATTTAAAAAGGAGATTCCATATGAACTTTAAACTAGTTTTTTCCAATTCTGTGAAGAAAGTCATTGGTAGCTTGATGGGGATGGCATTAAATCTATAAATTACCTTGGGAAGTATGGCCATTTTCACGATATTGATTCTTCCTATCCATGAGTATGGAATGTTCTTCCATTTGTGTCCTCTCTTACTTCGTTGAGCAGTGGTTTGTAGTTCTTTTTGAAGAGGTCCTTCACATCCCTTGTAAGTTAGATTCCTAAATATTTTATTCTCTTTGAAGCATTCTCTTTGTGAATGGGAGTTCACTCATGATTTGGCTCTCTGTTTGTCTGTTATTGGTGTATAAGAAGGCTTGTGATTTTTGCACATTGATTTTCTATCCTGAGACTTTGCTGAAGTTGCTTATCAGCTTAAGGAGATTTTGGGCTGAGGTGATGGGGTTTTCTAAATATGCAATCATGTCATCTGCAAACAGGGACAATTTGACTTCCTCTTTTCCTAATTGAAT
>NW_012109585.1:6306018-6308966 GCF_000951045.1 Mandrillus leucophaeus
CCATGTAGTTGAGCAGTTTTGAGTGAGTTTCTTAATCTTGAGTTCTAGTTTGATTGCACTGTGGTCTGAGAGACAGTTTGTTATAATTTCTGTTCCCTTACATTTGCTGAGGACTGCTTTACTTCCAACTATGTGGTCAATTTTGGAATAAGTGCGATGTGGTGCTGAGAAGAATGTATATTGTGTTGATTTGGAGTGGAGAGTTCTGTAGATGTCTGTTAGGTCTGCTTGGTGCAGAGACGAGTTCAATTCCTGGATATCCTTGTTAACTTTCTGTCTCATTGATCTGTCTGATGTTGACAGTGGGGTGTTAAAGTCTCCCATTATTAATGTGGGGGAGTCTGTCTCTTTGCAGGTGTCTAAGGACTTGCTTTATGAATCTGGGTGCTCCCATATTGGGTGCATATATATTTAGGATAGTTAGCTCTTCCTGTTGAATTGATCCGTTTACCATTATGTAATGGCCTTCTTTGTCTTTTTTGATCTTTGTTGGTTTAAAGTCTGTTTTATCAGAGACTAGGATTGCAACCCCTGCCTTTTTCTGTTTTCCATTTGCTTGGTAGATCTTCCTCCATCCGTTTATTTTGAGCCTGTGTGTGTCTCTGCATGTGAGATGGGTCTCCTGAATACAGCACACTGATGGGTCTTGACTCTTTATCCAATTTAGCAGTCTGTGTCTTATAATTGGAGCATTTAGTCTATTTACATTTAAGATTAGTATTGTTATATGTGAATTTGATCCTGTCCTTATGATATTAGCTGGTTATTTTGCTCATTAGTTGATGCAGTTTCTTCCTAGCATTGATGGTCTTTACAATTTAGTATGTTTTTGCAGTGGCTGATACCAGTTTTTCCTTTCCATGTTTAGTGCTTCCTTCAGGAGCTCTTGTAAGGCAGGCCTGGTGGTGACAAAATCTCTCAGCCTTTGCTTGTCTGTAAAGGATTTTATTTCTCCTTCACTTATGAAGTTTAGTTTGGCTAGATTAAGAAAATGTGGCACATATACACCATGGAATACTATGCAGCCATAAAAAAGGATTAGTTCATGTCCTTTGTAGGGGTATGGATGAAGCTGGAAACTATCATTCTTAGCAAACTATCACAGGGACAAAAAACCGAACACTGCATATTCTCACTCATAGGTGGGAACTGAACAATGAGAACACTTGGACACAGGAAGGGGAACATCACACACCGGGGCCTGTCGTGGGGTGGTGGTAGTGGGGAGGGATAGCATTAGGAGATATACCTAATGTAAATGACGAGTTAATGGGTGCAGCACACCAACATGGTACCTGTATACATATGTAACAAACCTGTACATTATGCACATGTACCCTAGAACTTAAAGTATAATAAAAAATAAAATGAAATAAAAAGGAGAAAAATATTAAATTAAAACATAATCTTTTACCCTAGGAAATAAGAAAAGAGCTAACTTGAGCCAAAGCAAGCAGAGAGAAGGAAATAAAGACTAGCACAGAAATAAATTAAGTAGAGAATAGAAACACAGTAAAAAAATCAGTAAAACTAAAAGTTGATTTAAAAAAAAAACCCAACAAAATGTACAAACCTTTGGCTAAATTAACCAATAAAAAAATATAGAGGACTCAAATTACTGAACTATTAGAAGAAAATATTGGACTAAATCTTCCTGACCTTGGGTAGGTAATGGTCTCTCATATAATGACATCAAAGGCATACAGAATCAAAGAAAAATTTGATATATTGGTTTCAGATATATATTGGACTTCATCGAAATTGTAAAGTTCTGATGTTTTACAGGATACTATTGTGAAAGTGCAGACAGACTCCAGAATAGGTAGGTGGTGGCGGGGGTGGGGGGCAGCAGATATTTGCAAATCACAAATCTGATCTTGTATCAAGAATACATAGAGAACTGTTACAACTCAACAATAAAAAGACAACCTTATTTATTTATTTATTTATTTATTTATTTATTTATTTATTTATTTTGAGATGAAGTCTCGCTCTTGTCTCCAAGGCTAGAGTGCAATGGCGTGTTCTCAGCTCACTGTAATCTCTGCCTCCCAGGTTGAAGCGATTGTCCTGCCTCAGCCTCCCAAGTAGCTGGTATTACAGGTGCCTGCCACCACGCCTGGCTAATTTTCGTATTTTTAGTAGAGATAGGGTTTCACCATATTGGCCAGGCTGGTCTCAAACTTCTGACCTCAGGTGATTTGCCTGCCTTGGCCTCCCAAAGTGCTGGGATTACAGGAGTGAGCCACTGTGCCCGGCCAACAACCCAATTTAATAGTGGACAAAGAATTTGAATAGAAATTTCCTCAAAAAAGATGTACAAATGGCCAATAAACACATGAAAAGATACTTAGCGTCACTAATCATTAGGGAAATGCAAATCAAAACCACAGTGAGATACCACTTCCTATCCACTAGGATGGCTAAAATAAAAAAAAAGACAGAAAATTACTAGTGTTGGCGAGGATGTGGAGAGATTGGAAACCTCATTCATTGTGGGGTTGTAAAATGGTGCAGCCACCTTTGAAAGCAGATTGGCAGCTCCTCATACAGTTAAACATACAGTTACCGTATGATCCAACAATTTCATTCCTGGGTACATCCCTGAGAGAAATGAAAATATATATCCGCACAAAAACTTGTACATGAATGTTCATAGCAGAATTATTCAGAATTAACCAGAGAGTAGAAACAACCCAAATGCTCATCAACTGACCAATAAATAAACAAAGTATAATATATCCATACTATGGAATATTATTTAGCAAAATAAAAAGGAATGAAGTACTGATACATGCTGTAATATGGATGAAACCTAGAAAAATTATACTAAGTGAAAGAAACCAGACACAAAAGGTCACATATTGTTTAATTCCATTTATGTGTAATATCTAGAATAGCCAAATCCACAGTAATATATATTAGGCTAGTGGTTGCCAAGGGATGGA
>NW_012109585.1:6309016-6409426 GCF_000951045.1 Mandrillus leucophaeus
CAAAGAAAAATTTGATATATTGGTTTCAGATATATATTGGACTTCATCGAAATTGTAAAGTTCTGATGTTTTACAGGATACTATTGTGAAAGTGCAGACAGACTCCAGAATAGGTAGGTGGTGGCGGGGGTGGGGGGCAGCAGATATTTGCAAATCACAAATCTGATCTTGTATCAAGAATACATAGAGAACTGTTACAACTCAACAATAAAAAGACAACCTTATTTATTTATTTATTTATTTATTTATTTATTTATTTATTTATTTTGAGATGAAGTCTCGCTCTTGTCTCCAAGGCTAGAGTGCAATGGCGTGTTCTCAGCTCACTGTAATCTCTGCCTCCCAGGTTGAAGCGATTGTCCTGCCTCAGCCTCCCAAGTAGCTGGTATTACAGGTGCCTGCCACCACGCCTGGCTAATTTTCGTATTTTTAGTAGAGATAGGGTTTCACCATATTGGCCAGGCTGGTCTCAAACTTCTGACCTCAGGTGATTTGCCTGCCTTGGCCTCCCAAAGTGCTGGGATTACAGGAGTGAGCCACTGTGCCCGGCCAACAACCCAATTTAATAGTGGACAAAGAATTTGAATAGAAATTTCCTCAAAAAAGATGTACAAATGGCCAATAAACACATGAAAAGATACTTAGCGTCACTAATCATTAGGGAAATGCAAATCAAAACCACAGTGAGATACCACTTCCTATCCACTAGGATGGCTAAAATAAAAAAAAAGACAGAAAATTACTAGTGTTGGCGAGGATGTGGAGAGATTGGAAACCTCATTCATTGTGGGGTTGTAAAATGGTGCAGCCACCTTTGAAAGCAGATTGGCAGCTCCTCATACAGTTAAACATACAGTTACCGTATGATCCAACAATTTCATTCCTGGGTACATCCCTGAGAGAAATGAAAATATATATCCGCACAAAAACTTGTACATGAATGTTCATAGCAGAATTATTCAGAATTAACCAGAGAGTAGAAACAACCCAAATGCTCATCAACTGACCAATAAATAAACAAAGTATAATATATCCATACTATGGAATATTATTTAGCAAAATAAAAAGGAATGAAGTACTGATACATGCTGTAATATGGATGAAACCTAGAAAAATTATACTAAGTGAAAGAAACCAGACACAAAAGGTCACATATTGTTTAATTCCATTTATGTGTAATATCTAGAATAGCCAAATCCACAGTAATATATATTAGGCTAGTGGTTGCCAAGGGATGGAAAAGTAGGATCAGGGCGTGATTGCTGATGGATACAGGCTTTCTCTTTGATATGACAACAATGCTCTGGAATTAGAGGTGATGGCTGTGTAATTTAAAACTACTCTTTACTTTAAATGAATGTTATGGTATGTGAATTATCAGTAAAGCTGTTAAGAAAAGTAAGTTCACTCAATTTTACATTTAAGACAAAAGATTCCAAATTGTGATGGATAGAAGAACATACTCACTCTTCATCAAGGCCAGTACGTTAACCAAAGAATGTCTGATGAAGGAGTCCATCAATTCTTGAATTTCCTGATGAAGAAACAACTGGTTGGCTAGCAAAGAAAAGTTGTACTTTAGAAATTTATCTTTTTGTTTCTTAGATGGTCTACTAAACTATGCTTTAAAAATAGGATTGTAGAAATCTAAATATAATAGTAATTATGAGAAATACAAATGCATTGAACTTAGCAATTAAAAGAGATATATTCACTTAATGTTTAACAAATACTGAGTGTATATTATATGCCAGGCTCTGTTGTAAATATAGGGGGCATCAGCAAGCAAAACAGACAAGAATTTCCACCCTCATGGAACTAATGTTCTAGTTAAGGGAAAAAGACCAATAAAATACACTGGTTATGTATGTTTTTTGTATGTTAAAATATATTAAGTGCTATGAATAAAATAGAGTAGGGTAAGCAAGACTAGGGGTGCTGGGAAGTTGCAATTTAATGTTCTCAGATTCAATAAAAATTTTAGCTATATTATATTTACAAAAGACACATGAAACTCAAGAATACAGAAAGGTTGAGTGTAAAGGAATTATATATACACTAAACAATTGGAAAAAAGTATGCTGATATGCCAATATTAGTATCAGACAAAATTATCTTTAAGGCAAATAATGATGTTAAGGATTCTAAACTCGCTTGGGCATTGTAAGATAGCATATAAATATTAAAACAAATACAGAATTACAGGGAAGAATTGATAAAGCTGTAATTATTGTGGGATATTTTAATGTACCTATTCAATAAATAGGGCAAATCATAAAATAAAGCAAATAAAGCAAAGCACAGTAAGGCTACTGATAATTTGAATAACACATTTCACAAGCGTGATACAATGAACACATAGAGAACCCTGCATGTTCATTTCAAGTGCTTACGGAATATTTAAAAAAAATTCCCCACATACTAGGTTATAAAACAAGCCTCAGCGTCCCAAAATAAGGAACTGAACATATAGTGTTCTCTGATAATCATTCCTTGAAGTTAGAAAGTAACAAAAGTGACTTTTAAAAGCTCATGTTTTAAAAATTTAAATATACAGTTAAATAGCTAATGAAAAAGTTATGATGTCACTATAGAAATTAGAAAATATTAGAATGGAATGAATATAATAAAAATACATGTCAGATCTTGAGGGATGCAGTTAGATTATCTTGGAGCGATATTTACAGCCTTAAATGACTAAATTTCAAAGGAAGAAAGCCTGGAATTAATGAGCTAAGCTTTGTTAAGGTAAGTGAAAATTCTGTATTGTATTTTAAGGTTCAAGTGTTGAAATCACTTTATTTTTTTAATTGCAAAATTGGGTTTTTCTTCCATTTAATCTCTTGAACCCTGCCTTATTGACCTTCTTGGGTCTCTTCTACCCTTTGAATTGTTAATGAACTCCAGTGACATATACAATGACAAACAGGAAGTATGCTGAAATCTGAGGCAATAAAATAGATTTACAACCTAGTGTAATCCTAGACAGAATTAATAGTGGTCTGGCATTTAGAATGAGAAAGTGGTGGCTCTTTCTCAGTTGGACCAGCCCTCCAGATATATATTAATAACTGCATATTATAATTTCATTCAGAAGAAAGTAGCCTGAATGTTAAAGGGTTATGTGAACATGATATGAGAAACAGCATGTAGAATAGAGACATATAGAATGAAAAAGAAAAAAACTTCATTGGATCATAAAGCAACAAAGCTCACAACTGGGGCATTCTCTCTTCTGAGAAATCTGCTCTGACGTCCTTCACCTCTCCCAAACCTCCCAATAGGTGTATCTTTCATTTGTTCCGTAGTAGCCTGTGATTCCCTCCACTACAGAAGTTTATTATATTTAATTTAAATTGTCCATTTACATCTATATTGCTTTTATTAAACTGTTTCCCTCAGTAAGCAAAGACTGATTTTTAAATCATTTTTCCATTTTCAAGCCCAACTGTGGTGCTGAGTACTTAATTTGATCTGTATTGAATGAGTAATTGAAGTTATTGAAGGAAGAAAGAATGAACTAATGAATTAAAGCAGTTGATTATATTTTGTTCTCTATGGCCCTGAGGATTAGCCCTAGAGGACATATGTAGAATATCCAGACAGATATACTTGGGTTCTGTATGAAGATAAATCTTAATTGCCATGGGCTGGCAAGATGGCCAAATAGGAGCAGCTCCAGTCTGCAGCTCCCAGCGAGATCAGTGCAGAAGGCGGGTGATTTCTGCATTTCCAACCCAAGTGTCCGGCTCTTCTCAGCCCATGGAGAGTGAGCTGAAGCAGAGTGGGGCGTCACCTTACCCAGGAAGTGCAAGGGGTCGGTGAACTCCCTCCCCTAGCCAAGGGACTGTGCCATAAGGAACGGTGCATTCCGGCCAGATACTATGCTTTTCCCATGGTCTTTGCAACCCAAAGACCAGGAGATTCCCTCGGGTGCCTACAAACCAGGACCCTGGGTTTCAAGCACAAAACTGAGTGGCCATTTGGGCAGACACTGAGATAACTGCAGGAGTGTTTTTCATACCTCACTGGCACCTGGAACACCAGCGAGGCAGAACTGTTCACTACCCTGGAAAGGGGGCTGAAGCCAGGGAACCAAGTGGTCTAGCTCAGTGGATCCCAGCCCACAGAGCCCAGCAAACTAAGATCCACTGGCTTGAAATTCTTGCTGCCAGCACAGCAGTCTGAAGTCAACCAGGGATGCTCAAGCTTGGTCAGGGGGTGGGGCATCGCCTTACTGAGGCTTGAGCAGGCAGGTTTCCCTTCACAGTGTAAACAAAGCTGCTTGGAAGTTCAAACTGGGTGGAGCCCACCGCAGCTCCACAAAGCCTCCGTAGACAGACTGCTTCTCTAGATTCCTCCTCTCTGGGCAGGGCATCTCTGAAAGAAAGGCAGCAACCCCAGTCAGGGACTTATAGATAAAACTCCCATCTTCCTGGGACAGAGCACCTGGGGGAAGGGGTGGCTGTGGGTGCAGCTTCAACAGACTTAAACATTGCTGCCTCCTGGTTCTGAAGAGAGCGGCGGATCTTCCAGCACATCCCTAGAACTCTGTTAAGGGACAGACTGTATCCTCAAGTGGGTCCCCAAACCCTGTGCCTCCTGACTGGGGACATCTCCCAGCAGGGGTCGACAGACACCTCATACAGGAGAGCTCCGGCTGGCATCTGGCGGGGGGGTGCCCCTCTGGGACGAAACTTCCAGAGGAAGGAAGAGGCAGCAATCTCTGCAGCCTTTGCTGGTGATACCCAGGCAAACAGGGTCTGGAGTGGACTTCCAGCAAACTACAACAGACCTGCAGCAGAGGAGCCTGACTGTTAGAAGGAAAACTAACAAACAGAAAGAAATAGCATCAACATCAACAAAAAGGATGTCCACACAGAAACCCCATCCAAAGGTCACCAACATCAAAGACCAAACGTAGATAAATCCATGAAGATGAGGAAAAACCAGCACAAAAAGGCCGAAAATTCCAAAAACCAGAATGCCTTTTCTCCTCCAAAGGATCACAACTCCTCACCAGCAAGGGAACAAAACTGGATGGAGAATGAGTTTGACAAATTGACAGAAGTAGGCTTCAGAAGGTGGGTAATAACAAACTCCTCTGAGCTAAAGGAGCATGATCTAACCCAATGCAAGGAAGCTAAGAAACTTGAAAAAAGGTTAGAGGAATTGCTAACTAGAATAACCAGTTCAGAAAAAAACATAAATGACCTGATGGAGCTGAAAAACACAGTACAGGAACTTCATGAAGCATACACAGTATCAATAGCTGAATTGATCAAGCAGAAGAAAGGATATCAGAGATTGAAAATAAACGTAATGAAATAAAGTGTGAAGTCAAGATTAGAGATAAAAGAATGAAAAGAAATGAACAAAGCCTCCAGGAAACATGGGACTATGTGAAAAGACCAAACTTACGTTTGATTGATGTATCTGAGAGTGACGGGGAGAATGGAACCAAGTTGGAAAACACTCTTCAGGATATTATCCAGGAAAATTTCCCCAACCTAGCAAGAGGCCAACATTCAAATTCAGGAAATACAGAGAAGACCACAAAGATACTCCTTGAGAAGAGCAACCCCTATACACATAATCATCAGATTCATCAAGGTTGAAATGAAGGAAAAAATGTTAAGGTAGCCAGAGAGAAAGGTCGGGTTATCCACAAAGGGAAGCCCATCAGACTAACAGAGAATCTCTCTGCAGAAACCCTATAAGCCAGAAGAGAGTGGGGCCAATATTCATCATTCTTAAAATAATTTTCAAGCCAGAATTTTATATCCAGCCAAACTAAGCTTTATAAGTGAAAGAGAAGTAAAATCCTTCCTAGACAAGCAAATGTTGAGAGATTTTGTCACCACCAGCCTGCCTTACAAGAGCTCCTGAAGGAAGCACTAAATATGGAAAGGAAAAACTGGTACCAGCCACTGCAAAAGCATACCAAATTGTAAAGACCATCAACACTATGAAGAAACTGCATCAACTAATGAGCAAAATAACCAGCTAGCAGCATAATGACAGGATCAAATTCACACATAACATTATTAACCTTAAATGTAAATGGGCTAAATGCCCCAGTTAAAAGACACAGACTGGTAAATTGGATAAAGAGTCAAGACCCATCTGTGTGCTGTATTCAGGAGACCCATCTCATGTGCAAAGGCACACATAGGCTCAAAATAAAGGGATGGAAGAATATTTATCAAGCAAATGGAAAGCAAAAAGAAGCAGGGGTTGCAGCCTAGTCTCCAATAAAACAAGAAAACTTTAAGCCAACAAAGATCAAAAAAGACAAAGAGGGGCATTACATAACAGTAAAGGGATCAATGCAACAAGAAGAGCTAACTATCCTAAATGTTTATACACCCAATACAGGGCACCTAGATTCATAAAGCAAGTTCTCAGTGACCTACAAAGAGACTTAGACTCCCACATAGTGATAGTGGGAGACTTTAACACCCCACTGTCAATATTAGACAGGTCAACGAGACAGAAAATTAACAAGGATATTCGGGACTTGAACTCAGCTCTGGACAAAGTGGCCCTAATAGACATCTATGGAACTCTCCACCCCAAATCCACAGACTGTACATTCTTCTCAGCAGCATGTCACACTTATTCTAAAATTGACCACATAATTGGAAGCAAAACACTCCTCAGCAAATGCAAAAGAACAGAAATAATAACAAACAGTTTCTCAGACCACAGTACAATCAAATTAGGACTCAGGATTAAGAAACTTGCTGAAAACTGCACAACTACATGGAAACTGAACAATCTGCTACTGAATGACTAATAGGTAAATAATGAAATTAAGGAAGAAATAAATTATTTGAAACCAATGAGAACAAAGACACAATGTGCCAGAATCTGTGGGACACAGCTGAAGTAGTGTTTAGAGGAAAATTTATAGCACAAAATGCCCACAGGATAAAGTAGGAAAGATCTAAAATTGACACCCTAACATCACAGTGAAAAGAACTAGAGAAGCAAGAGCAAACACATTCAAAAGCTAGCAGAAGACAAGAAATAACTAAATCAGAGCAGAATTGAAGGAGATAGAGGCACAAAAGAAACCCTTCAAAAAATCAAAATCAGTGAATCCAGGAGCTGGTTTTTTGAAAAGATTAATAAAATAGATAGACCGCTAGCCAGACTGATAAAGAAGAAAAAAGAGAAGAATCAAATAGACACAATAAAAAATGATAAAGGGGATATCCCCACTGATCCCACAGAAATACAAACTACTATCAGAGAATACTATGAACACCTCTGTGCAAATAAACTAGAAAATTCAGAAGAAATGGCTAAATTCCTGGACACATATACCCTCCCAAGACTAAACCAGGAAGAAGTTGAATCTCTGAATAGACCAATAACAAGTTCTAAAATTGAGGCAGCGAACCAAAAAAAGCCCAGGACCAGACAGATTCGCAGCTGAATTCTACCAGAGGTACAGAGAGGAGCTGGTACCATTCCTTCTGAAACTATTCCAAACAAGAGAAAAAGAGGGAATCCTCCCCAACTCATTTTATGAGGCCAGCATCATCCCGATACCAAAACCTATCAGAGACACAACAAAAAATGAAAATTTCAGGCCAGTACCCCTAATGAACATTGATGCAAAAACCCTCAATAAAATAATGGCAAACCAAATCCAGCAGCACGTCAAAAAGCTTATCCACCACAATCAAGTCGGCTTTATTTCTGGGATGCAAGGCTGGTTCAACATATGCAAATCAATAACCATAATTGATCACATAAACAGAACCAATGTAAAAACCACATGATTATCTCAATAGATGCAGAAAAGGCCTTCAACAAAATTCAACACTGCTTTATGCTAAAAACTCTCAATAAACTAGGTATTGATGGAACATAATCTCAAAATAATAAGAGCTGTTTTTGACAAAGCCACAGCCAATATCATACTGAATGGGCAAAAGCTGGAAGCATTTCCTTTGAAAACTGACACAAGATAAGGATGCCCTCTCTCATCACTCCTATTCAACACAATATTGGAAGTTCTGGCCAGGGCAATCAGGCAAGAGAAAGAAAAAAAGGTATTCAAATAGGAAGAGAGGAAGTTGAATTGTCTCTGTTTGCAGATGACATGATTGTATATTTAGAAAACCCCATTGTCTCAACCCCAAATCTCCTTAAGCTGACAAGCAACTTCAGCAAAGTCTCAGGATACGAAACCAATGTGCAAAATTCACAAGCATTCCTATACACCAATAATAGACAAACAGAGAGCCAAATCATGTGTGAACTTCCATTCACAATTGCTACAAAGAGAATAAAATACCTGGGAATACAACTTACAAGGGATGTGAAGGACCTCTTCAAGGAGAACTACAAACCACTGCCCAAGGAAATAAGAGAAGACACAAATAAATGGAAAGACATTCCATGCTCATGGCTAGGATGAATCAATATTGTGAAAATGGCCATACTGTGCAAAGTAATTTATAGATCCAATGCTATCTCTATTAAGTTACCATTGACTTTCTTCACAGAATTAGAAAAAACTACTTTAAATTTCATATGGAACCAAAAAAGAACCTGTATACCCATGACAGTCCTAAACAAAAAGAACAAAGCTGGAGGCATCATGGTACCTGACTTCAAACTATACTACAAGGCTACAGTAACCAAAACAGCATGGCACTTGTACCAAAACAGATATATAGACCAATGGAATAGAACAGAGGCCTCAGTAATAACACCACACATCTACGACCATCTGATCTTTGACAGACCTGACAAAAACAAGCAATGGGGGAAGGATTCCCTGTTTTAAAATGGTGTTGGAAAAACTGGCTATCCATATCTAGAAAACTGAAACTGGACCCCTTGTTTACACCTTATACAAAAATTAACTCAAGATGGATTAAAGACTTAAACATAAGACCTAAAGCCATAAAAACCCTAGAAGAAAACCTAGGCAATGCCATTCAGAACATAGGCATGGGCAAAGACTTCATGACTAAAACACCAAAAGCAATAACAACAAAAGCCAAAATAAACAAATGGGATCTAATTAAACTAAAGAGCTTCTGCACAGTAAAAGAAACTATCATCAGAGTGAACAGGCAACCTACAGAATGGGAGAAAATTTTTACAACCTATCCATCTGACAAAGGGCTAATATCCAGAATCTATAAGGGACTCAAACAAATTTGCAAGAAAAAAACAACCCCATCAAAAAGTGGGCAAAGGATATGAACAGACACTTCTCAAAGGAAGACTTTTATGCTGCCAACAAATATATGAAAAAAAGCTCATCATCACTGGTCATTAGAGAAATGCAAATCAAAACCACAATGAGATACCATCTCATGCCAATTAGAATGGCGATCATTAAAGAGTCGGAAAACAATCGATCCTGGAGAGGATGTGGAGAAATAGGATGCTTTTACACTGTTGGTGGGAGTGTAAATTAGTCCAACCATTGTGGAAGACAGTGTGGCAATTCCTTAAAGATCTAGAACCTGAACTACCATTTGACCCAGCAATCCCATTACTGGGTATATATCTAAAGGATTATAAGTCATTCTACTATAAAGACACATGCACATATGTCTTTATTGTAGCACTATTCACAATAGCAAAGACTTGGAACCAGCCCAAATGCCCATCAGTGATAGACTGGATAAAGAAAATGTGACACATATACATCATGGAATACTATGCAACCATAAAAAGGATTAGTTCAGGTCCTTTCCTGGGTCATGGATGAAGCTGGAAACCATCATTCTCAGCAAACTAACACAGGAACAGAAAACCAAACACCTCATGTTCTCGCTCATAAGTAGGAGTTGAACAATGAGAACAGATGGACGCGGGGAGGGGAACATCACACACTGGGGCTGGTCAAGGGTGGGGGACTAGGGGAGAGATAGCATTAGGAGAAATACCTAAGGTAGATGATGGATTGATGGGTGCAGCAAACCACCATGGCACGTGTATACCTATGTAACAAACCTACACATTCTGCACATGTACCCCAGAACTTAAAGTGTATATATATATATATACACACACATACATATATATGTATATATATGTATACATGTATATATATATGTATACATGTATATATATATAAATCTTAACTGCCAAAAAGTGGAAGGAACTCCTTGACAGGCAGTACACTCCATTTCTATCCAAGGAGATGTTCTGGCATGAAGTAGACAACCAACAAATGGGGATACTACAGAGTCACTTCATTTTTATTGAATTCAGCAAACTTACTAAGATCTGTTACATGCTAGAATGCTGTAGTAGGCAAAAAAGTGAAACATTTATGGCCTGTGCCCAGAATATCTTATGGTCTATTTGGGGATGATGGTGGTAGACTAGATATTTAAACAGATGTCTTCAATGGATTGTGTGGCAAGTCATAAAATGGATGTTCAGAGTACTGTGAGAGCTCAGGGAAATGTACTCAAATGCTGGATTTATAATTTTATAATCACTGTAACTGACCAAAGGGCAACTTCTAATTTGACTGCAATATGTTTTCTTTTAGTTATACCATCATAAAACCCTGTTTTAGATAATCTTGGGAAGATTTTACACTCTTTTCTTTTCTTTTCTTTTCTTTTTTTTTAGACAGTCTTGCTCTGTCACCCTGGCTTGAGTGCAGTGGCATGATTTCAGCTCACTGCAACCTCCACCTCCTGGTTCAAGCGATTCTCCTGCCTCAGCCTCCTGAGCAGCTGGGATTACAAGTGTCCGCCACCATGCCTGCTAATTTTGTATTTTTAGTAGAGACAGGGTTTCACCATGATGGCCAGGCTGGTCTCGAACTCCTGATGTCAGATTATTTGCCTGCCTCAGCCTCCCAAAGTGCTGGGATTACAGACGTAAGCCACCCTGACCAGCGGATTTCACACTCTTAGACTTTGCTGTGCTAACTGATGTTAGAAAAATCTTTCTTCTGTTGGCACTATTGTCAGTGCCCTGTCTTTGACTTTGGCTAGCATGGGAGAGTCCTTCATGACTGCCATAAAAAATTTGTAAATTCCTTCAGTTATTTTGGTAAGAGCCTTGGACTAGGAGTTAGACGTCTAGGCTCTAATTCTGATCTGCCCCTCTTTTTCTATATGATCTTGACCTAAGTTCCTTGATTACTTTGGGAATCAATTTTCTTATCTGAAGAATGGGAAACCAAAATGTTGGCTGGACTTTGGTCTTGGGTATTATGAAGGCACATGAGATGATAATACCTGTGGAATTTATCAGGGAAGGTATAAGTTATCTGGGACTCTAGTATACATTTTAACTGTGGTCAGTGGTGTAAAACATAACATTGTCATGAAAACACGTTAGGAAGCAGATGTGATCACATGAAGGTGAATTGTGAGAGGTAGGACTGCTGTCTGTCTGTCCTTGGGACTAGTGGGTGAGGAAAGGTGGGATGGATTTTCTCCACCCTACTCTTTGTTTCTCTCTTGATTCTAATTCTGGACAATGTTCAAATTCTACCTGGGCTTGTGAGAGTAGTCTGAAGAAAGGATTTGTAGAGCTTCTCTTAAGTTACCTCCCTGATTGCTAGCCATTTCCTACCCTCTCTTCTTTCCAGTGTCCAGACTCCTCTCACAAACAAGCCTAGTTTCTGCCAACTTTATGAAGTTGTTAGAGGAAGAAGGGGCAGGAAACTTGGATACAAGGCATCAAAGACCAAGAAGGAGACACTGAGTAGTGTCCTTGAGGATTCTCTGGACCATCTGGAAAACTGGGAGGTCTATGAGGGCCTCTGCGGGGAGAGGATATCAAACTCATTGCTATGCTCTAAATGTTTGTGTCCCCCTGGAATTCATATCTCAAAATTCTAACCCGCAAGGTGATAGTATTAGAAGGTGAGGTCTTTTGGGAGGTGATTAGTGCCCGTGTCAAAGAGACCCAAGAGAGCTTTCTGTCTCACCCTTCCCACTATGTGAGAACACAGCTAGAAGGCTCATTATGTGAACCAGAAAGCAGGCTCTCACCAGACAGTGAATCTGCTGAGTGCCTTCATCTTGGACTTCCAGCCTCCAAAACTGTGAAAAATAAATTTCTCCTGTTTATAAGTCACTCAGTCAAAAGTATTTTGTTACAGCAGCCCAGATAGACAAAGAACCTGTAAAAATGGGAAAGGAGGTGGATGGGGTTGAAAGGGCTGCTTAGGGTCCTTGAGAGACCTTCAGATCATCTGGTAATATGGATGCTTGGGACCTTGGCTTTGAAGGGCCAGATTTGGTTGAGAAAGTATTCCGTCCTCAAACCTGTCCCTTAAATGCACCTGTGGGTCTCTCTCAGTGTTAACAATTATATTGAACACTTATTTTTATTGCTGGCTAATTAGGTGCTAGGCATTAAGACCATTATTTATATTACTTTTTGACAATTTTTTATTAAATGCCTGTAGGAAAAAAAATAGGTATTTTTCTCAGTCTTTCATCATATCTGAATTATTGCACTCACTTTGATTAATTCATGGGACATTTTCTTAACAGTTTGTTAGTTTATTGCCTTTGGAAAGTTTCTTTTTGCCTGTATTTTGGCATGATTAGCATTAATGTTTTGTACCTACTATGTTTCTGGCTCAGTACTAGTGAGACATGTGGAAAATGAATAATATATGCCCCTTCTTTGGTAGAGGGTAGTCTATTAAAGGAAAATTTAAAATGTAAATCAGTGATTTTAATACAGTAGTGGTATGTGCAAAGTCTGGTGGCAACACGGAAGATGCAATTAACTCTGCTTTGAGAGGATTGACAGTTCACAAGGAAAGGACTCTTGAACTAGAATTTCATGTAGACAGTGGTAGTAAGAGGTTTTAAGCTGATGCTGTTCCATGTGCAAATGTACAGTAAAAAAATTACACGGTATTTTGAGAACAGCAATAATTTTTTATATTAGTAGAATATAACATTTGAAAAAGGAAACTATGGTGTTCAAGATGTTAATATATGCAGGCTTGTCTTGTGGAGGGTCAGGTGGATCGTGATATAGAACTTGGATTTTACTTTGTTAGGCAATTCTCAAACTTCAACGTGCATAGGAATCACTTGAGAATCTTGCGAAAGTGCAGCTCTTGATTCAGTAAGTTAGAGTAGAGCCTGAGAGGCTGTGTTTCTAACAATCTCCCTGCTACACTGGGATTAGCAAGGCTATACAGAATAGAAAGCCCTGTAAGGTTCAATCAGGGGTGTGAGCCAGTTACCTTGGACATTATAGAAAGGTGACTGGAAGAGAAAGGCTGTTTTTCTCCAGCCCCATATAAATTGAATTGTTACCGTTGTACAAGTCCTGTGTAAAGGTGGCTTCCCTCATAGAGCTTGTAGATATGAGGAGGAATGTTCCTGGGAGATAAGAAGCCATTGAACGTTTTATGTTTGTCACTTGTGCCAACCAAGAAAAGAACTTTTGCTTCAGTTCTGAGGGGTGAGGGAGGTGGGCATAAGGAGTGGGGCTAGTACCTACAGCCAGAGCAGACTGGTACTTAAGCCAGAGCCTGTTGCTCCGTGCTCCCCAGGCACGACAGAAGCAGCAGAGGCTTTTCTGTAGGTACTACCATGGCAAGAGGGCTCCACAGCTACTCATCACCCACTTGGAAGAGGAGGATGAGTGGGACATCATCAGGTGTTATAATGTCATGTCTGAGGAGGAAATCAAAAGGATGAAGGAGATTGTGAAGCTCAAAGTATGTTTCTCAGTTGGTTCTCACCACATTTTCCCTCTGCCACTTCCTGAGACCTACCTTGCTGTCATTATTTTAGAGAAACTTAAGGAAAAAGCTGGTAGCAGAGTTGCAAGCCGATTTATTTTTTAATGACCTGGCCCTCCAGAAGAAATGTATATCATTATATATTATCTTTTAATTTGGTACCTCAGATGAGAATTTTTAAAATCTCTTTAAATTTTATTAATTTTCAACATTTTATTTTAGTTTTAAAGATTGCATATGGCTTTTTAGGGTTTGTCGCCTTTTTATTTGACATCATTGTATATATTTATGGAGTATGGTGTGATATTTTGATATGTGTATACGATATGTAATGATTAAATCACAGTAATTAGCATATCTATCACCTCTAACATTTATCTGTGTGTGTGTGAACATTCAAAATCTGCTCTTCTAGATATGTGAAAATATACAATTAATTGTTAATTATATTCACCCTGTAGTGCTATAGAACACTAGAGCTTATTCCTCCTATCTAGCTTTTACATTTGTATCTATTAACCAACCTTTGGCTGTCCCACCCTTTCTCTTACCCTCCCTGCCTCTAGTAACCACCATTCTACTCTATTCTATGAAATCAGGGTTTTTTTTAGCTTCAATATATAAGTGAGAGCATGTGTTATTTATCTTTTTCTGCCTGGCTTAATTTCCCTTAACGTAATGTCCTCCAGGCTCATCCATGTCGCTGTAAATGACAGAATTTCATTCTTTTTGTGGTTAAATAATATTCCATCTATGTATGTGTATATTATATATATGTGTATATAGATGTGTATATTATATATATGTGTGTATATATGTGTGTGTGTGTGTGTGTGTATATATATATATATACACACACACACACACATACATACCACACTCTATCCATTCATCTGTTAATGGACACTTAGGTTGATTCCATATCTTGGCTATTGTGAAGAGTGCTGCAATAAACATGAGACTGCAGATATTTCTTTGACATACTAATTTCCTTCCTTTTGGATATATACCTAGCAGTAGGATTGCTGGATCATAAAGTAGTTCTATTTTAATTTGTTGAGGAACCTCCATAATGTGTTCTATAATGACTTCACTAATTTACATTCCTACCAACAGTGTATAAGAGTTCCCTTTTCTCCACAGCCTTGCCAGCATTTGTTATTTTTTGTCTTTTAAAAAATAGCCATTCTAACAGGTGTCAGGAAATATCTCATTGTGGTTTTGGTTTGCACTTCCCTGATGATTAGTGATGTTGAGTATTTTTTCATATACCTGTTAGCCATTTCTATGTCTTCTTTTAAGATGTCTGTTCAGCTTATTTGCCTATTTTTTAATCTGATTATTATTATTTTTTACTATTGGATTGTTTGAGTTCTTTGCATATTCTGGCTATCAATCTATCAATTCCTTGTCAGATGAATAGTTTGCAAATATTTCCTCCCGTTCTGCAGGTTGTCTCTTTACTCTGTTGATTGTTTCTTTTGCTATGGAGAAGCTGTTTTTTTGTTTGATATAATCCCATTTGTTTATTTTTGCTTTTGTTGCCTGTGCACAAACGAGATCCTTGCCATAAAAATCTTTGCCCAAAGGATATGAACAGATACTTCTCAAAATAAGACATTTATGCAGCCAACAGACATATGAAAAAATACTCATCATCACTAGTCATCAGAGAAATGCAAATCAAAACCACAATGAGACACCATCTCACGCCAGTTAGAATGGCAGTCATGAAAAAGTCAGGAAATAACAGACGCTGGAGAGGATGTGGAGAAATAGGAACGCTTTTACACTGTTGGTGGGAGTGTATATTAGTCCAACCATTGTGGAAGACAGTGTGGCGATTCCTCAAGGATCTAGAATTAGAAATACCATTTGACCCACTGATCCCACTACTGGGTATATACCCAAAGGACTATAAGTCATGCTACTATAAAGACACATGCACACGTATGTTTATTGCGGCACTATTCACAATAGCAAAGACTTGGAACTAACCCAAATGTCCATCAATGATAGACTGGATTAAGAAAAGATGGCACATATACACCATGGAATACTATGCAGCCATAAAAAAGGATGAGTTCTTGTCCTTTGCAGGGACATGGATGAAGCTAGAAAACCATCATTCTAAGTAAACTATCACAAGGACAGAAAACCAACACTGCATGTTCTTACTCATAGGTGAGAGTTGAACAATGAGAACACATGGACACAGGAAGGGGAACATCATACACCGAGGCCTGCGGTGGGGTTGGGGGCTGGGAGAGGAATAGCATTAGTAGGAGAAATACCTAATGTAAATGACGAGTTGATGGGTACAGCAAACCAACATGGCACATGTACACCTGTGTAACAAACCTGCACATTGTGCACATATACCCTAAAACTTAAAGTATAATAAAAATAAATAAATAAATAAATAAATAAAAAAAAAATAAGTCTTGGTGCTAAAAAAAAAAAAAAAAAAAACCAGAAATCTTTGCCCAGACCAAATGTCTGGAAGTGTTTCCCCAATGTTTTCTTCTTGTAGTTTCATAACTTGGGGTCTTACATTGAAGTAGTTCATCGATTTTGAGTTGATTTTTGCATATGGTAAAAGAGAGGGGTCTAGTTTCATTATTCTGCATATGGGTATTCCGTTTTCCCAGGACCTTTTATTTAAGAGACTATTGCTTCCCCAGTACTGTTTTGGCATCTTTGTTGAAAATCAGTTGGCTGTAAATATATGGATTTATTTCTAGGTTCTTGTTTCTGTTCTATTTTTATTCTAGTACCATGCTGGGTTTGTTTTGCTTCTTGAATCCGTAATGTTTGTGTCTTTTACCAAATTTGTGAAAATTTTGGTCATTCTTTCTCTAGTTTTTCTACCACATTCTTTTTTCTTTTTCTGGGACTCCACTTACATATATGTAAGACCTTTCATTGTTGTCTGATAGTTCCCTAAGGTTCTGTTAATTTTTTTCTGTTTTTTCTCTTCTTCAGATTAGATAATATCCATTGTCTACTGCTAATCTCAATGATTCTTCCCTCTGTCATCTCTATTTTCATGTTAACCTCATTTATTAAAGTTTTAAATTCAGATAATGTATTTTTCAGTTCTATAATTTTTAGTTAATTCTTGATTGTTGTTTCTTGTTCTTTTTTGAAACTTGTCTTCTTTTCACTAACTGTGAGTATTATTTTTCTTTACATCATTGAACATGGCTCTAATAACCACTTTGAAATCCTTGGCTGTGAATTCCAAAATCTGTTTCATCTTTGGGTTGATTTCTGTGTCTTTTCTCTTGGAAATAGGTCACGTTTCTGGTCCTTCACATGTCAAGCAACTTTCTATTGTATCCTGATTGCTACTGGGGGAACTCCAGATTCTGTTATATTCTTTTGAAGAATGTTTTCTTGAACTCCTGACCCCAAGTGATCCACTCACCTTGGCCTCCCAAAGTGGTGGAATTACAGACATGAACCACCATACCTGGCTGGAAGAATGTTGTTGTTATTAATTAGCAAGCAATTAACTTGGTTGGACACAAACTGCAAACTGTTTTTTTTTGTGCAGTGTATTTCTTTTATTCCTGGCTGGGCTCCTTGCAGTATAACCTACATATGTGTTGCTTAGCAGTCTGCCAGAGATTTGGGCAGAGTTTACACATGGAGTGTCTCCATGCCTCTCTTTTTATTGGGATTTCCTTTCTACTTTTCAGAATTTGTGCTTGCTCCAGACTCTGTAATCAGATATTTTAGGTTAAGAAAGCTGGGTTTTCTATCAGAATTTTAGTTGCTGTATATACCATCAACTGTGGTATGTCCTGAGGCTAATAGTCATTTTAAAAACAGGAAATCACCCTGTACTTCATTCAAGGGTCAACTTCCATCTATTATCTGCCTGCTTTTGTTTACTCACCATTGACTTCTACTAATTGTATTTTGTATTTTATCCAGAGTTTAGAGTTATTATCCGTGTGGGTCACTGTGATAGAAAAATACTCAACCATATTTTTCACATTTTATTTTTACTAAAAATAATTTACTCATATTAATTTTTTATTCTTATGATTGATATATTTGGTCTCAATTTGACATATTTTTCCAGGTTAATTTTCTGTATTTATTATTTTATATTTTCCTGTTTTACTAGGATATATCTTGGAATTGGACATTCTAGGTCAACTGCATTCTTTGATTTTTCTTCTTTTAAGGACTTCAATAATACCTATGTTGCTCTTCTTCGCCATTCTTTTATATTTATCACTGTTTCTAGTACTGTTTATCTCTGTGTTCATTTTTGCTTCATTTTCTTGACTTTTCTCATTGTCCTCTGTGTTTAGTATAGTTTTGGTCATACCTCTTTCTTTCTTAGGCACATTATAATTTGGTATTTGTTTCTAAGATTTTTATTATTTGCTTCGATAATTTTCCTGAGTTTGATCAGTTTCTGTTTTACATCTTTTGCCGTCCATATCCATTCTGAGTTTTAAAATTTACGATTTTTGGCGTTCTTTCATGTCTACAGTTGTTTGCTTAATTATATTTAATTCATCTTACTGTATTTTATTATAGTTTTTCTCTTTTTTTGGATAGAGCAGGATTGTTTTGTTGTGTTTTCTCTTGAAAAGTTTTGATTATATTTTATGTTTTTCTGTTTATAGTAACTTATGTGGATGTTGGGTTTAATTTTATTTTGTTGTTCATATATTTATTTGTGTTGGATTTTCCTGGACCAGTGATCTTGAGTCAACTGTTTCTTTTATTTCTATAGTGAAATGCAGTTTTTTCAATTAAAGGTACTTTTATGGTATGTCTTCTTCAAATTGTTTCTTAATGTATAATTTGAACAGGGCTCTTACTCTCAGCCACTTTATTCTCTTCTCCACCAAACCTCCAATGGACAGTTCACTTTTCATGGTTCCTCTTTCACCCCAGGAACAGTGCCTTCCTTATACTATCTCTGTGCACTTTACAAGCTCTTGTGTTTAAAATATCCATAAGCCAGTCCTCTGATGCACTAAGTCTCAGACGTTCTCTCTGTACTTTTCCGCTCAGGGTGGAACCCTTTTCCTCTGAAAGCAGGACCTTAGATGATATATATATTACACCACATTAAAACCACACTGCATTGTTCACTCTTTCTGCAGTCCCAGACTGGTTCTTTGCAGTTGTCTCTGGAGTACTCTGCTGACATTTAATATTTATTTATTCACTTATAAGAAAATGGAAAATTGTACTATTCTCTGTTTCCCAGTTACAATGTAGGCATAAATAATGGGTAATTTTTTTCTTCATTGGTGGTTTTCAGAAATTTATGTGGGTAGAGTTGCTTTTAGAGGATATCTTTTTCTGTGACACCCTGTTACATTTCAAATAATCAATGCCACTAACCATAACTTTTTCAGCTGTTTGAATTTGCTTTTCTGTTCAGCAAATGACATATGCTATGCATGAATGTTAAAATAGCTGAAAAGAATTGCCTGTATTTAAATATTAAAAGAATAGACTATATTTAAATATTAAAAGAATTGCCTATATTTAAAGAATTGCCTTTTATTTAAATAAAATAAATATATTGCCTATATTTAAATAAAATAGCTGAAAAATTGCCTATATTTAAATATTTAAATACGTAAATCAACTATTTTTATGTTAAGTATTTTTTAATCAGTACTCATTTAGCCCTTATTAGATCATTCCTCAAGGGCAGTGCCTTCTTTGAAAATAGTCAAGGGATGGAAAAGGCAAGCTTATTTGAAAAAATGTGTATCACTTCTACTGTCATACTTTATAAAACATTTTTATTTAGAACATCTCAACAGGGGTTAAAATGCCTCATTTCTAACTGCCATACTTCACACAGAAATATAGGCATACCTCAGAGATATTGCAGGTTCAGTTCTTGACCACCACAATAAAGTGAATATCACAATAACAAGAGAGCCTGTCCTTTGAAGCTTTGAAGCCAGGCATTGACATCTCCTCTCTAGCTATTAAAGTCCTAGATGGCACCTTCTTCCAATAGAAGGGTGTTTCATCTTCATTGAAAATCCGTTGTTTAGTGTAGCCACCTTCATCAGGGATCTTAGCTAGGTCTTCTGGATTACTTGTTGTAGCTTCTACCTTGCATTCTTGGGATTAAAAACTCTATTCAATCATGATGTATTATCTGTCTGATATATTGAAGGATTCAACTTACTAATGTTTTTCTTGCAAATTTTTAAATCTTTGTACATGAAGTACATTGCTCTTTAATTTTTTTTTCTATATTGTCTTTCTCTCGTTTTGTTATCAAGGTAATGCTCACCTCATGAATTGAGAACTATTCCATTCTCTTCTAGTTTCCAGAATAGTTTATATAGAATTGCTAGTATTTCTTAAGTATTTGGTAGAATTCACTAAATGGACCAATTTGTGCTGGAGTTTTCTTTGTTGGAATATACTTTAGTAAGTATGGGGTCATTCACATTATTTCTTCTTGAATGAGCTTTTAGTAGTTTGTGTCTTTCAAGGAATGTGTTTGTTTCATCCAAGTTGTTAAAAATATTAATGTCAGAGAAATCTGTAGTGATAGCCCTTCTTTCATTCCTGATATAAGCAATTTGTTTCTTCTTTTTTTCAATATCAGTTTGACTAGAAGTTTCTTTAATTGATCTTTTCATGGAGTTAACTTTAAAAAAAATTTTAATAAGTTTTTGGGGAACAGGTGGTGTTTGGTTATATGATTAAGTTCTTTAGTGGTGATTTTGAGATTTTGGTGCACTTGTCTCCCAAGCAGTGTACACTGTATCCAATGTGTAGCCTTTTATCCCTAACCCCCTTCCCGCTTACCCCCAAATCCCCAAAGTTCATTGTATTATATCATTCTTTTGCTTTTGCATCCTCATAGCTTAGCTCCTACTTGTGAGTTAGAACATATGATGTTTGGTTTTCTATTCCTGATTTACTTCACTTAGAATAATGGCCTCCAATTCCATCCAGGTTGCTGAGAATGCCATTATTATGTTCCTTTTTTATGCCTGAGTGGTATTCCATCAGATAGATAGATAGATAGATAGATAGATAGATAGATAGATGACATTTTCTTTATCTACTCGTTGATTGATGGGCATTTGGGCTGGTTCCATATTTTTGCAATTACAAATTGTGATACTATAAATATGTATGTGCAAGTATCTTTTCTGTATAATGACTTATTTTCCTCTGGGTAGATACCCAGGAGTGGGATTTCTGGATCAAATAGTAGATCTATGTTTAGTTCTTTAAGGAATCTCCACACTGTTTTCCATAGTGGTTGTACTTAGTTCTTTAAGGAATCTGCACATTGTTTTCTATAGTGGTTGTACTAGCTTACATTCCCACCAACAGTGTAAAAGTGCTCCCTTTTCACTGCATCCACACCAACATCTATTATTTTTTGATATTTTGAGTATGGCCATTCTTTCAGGAGTAAAGTGGTATCATATGGTGGTTTTGATTTGCATTTTCTTCATCATTAGTGACGTCGAGCATTTTTTTTTCATGTCTGTTGGCCATTTCTGTATCTTCTTTTGAGAACTGTCTATTCATGCCCTTAGTTCACTTTTTGATGGGATTGCTTTGTTCTTGCTAATCTGTTTGAGTTCCTTGTAGATTCTGGATATCAGTCCTTTGTCAGACGTATAGATTGTGAAGATTTTCTCCCACTCTGTGGGTTGTCTGTTAACTCTGCTGATTATTTCTTTTGCAGTGCAGAAGTTTTTTAGTTGAATTAAGTCCCATCTGTTTATCTTTTTTGTTGTTGTTGTTTGTTTGTTTGCTTTTGGGTTCTTGGTCAGGAAGTCTTTGCCTTCTAGCCAATGTCTAGAAGGGTTTTTTCAATGTTATAGTCTAGAATCTTTATGGTTTCAGCTCTTAGATTTAAGCCTTTGGTCCATCTTGTTGATTTTTGTATAAGATGAGAGATGAGGATCTAGTTTCATTCTTCCACACGTGGCTTGTCAGTTATCTCAGCACCATTTGTTGAATATGGTGCTATTCCTCTATTTTATATTTTTGTTTACTTTGTCGAAGATCAGTTGGCTGTAAGTATTTGGCTTTATTTTTGGATTCTGCAATCTGTTCCATTGGTCTATGTGCCTGCTTTTATACCAATACCATGCTGTTTTGGTGATTATGGCCTTGTAGTATAGTTTGAAGTCAGGTAATGTGATGCCTCCAGATTTGTTCTTTTCACTTCGTCTTGCTTTGGCTGTGTGGGCTCTTTTTTGGTTTCATATGTATTTTAGGATTGTTTTTTCTAGTTCTGTGAAGAATGATGGTGGCATTTTAATGGGAATTGCATTGACTTTGTAGATTGCTTTTGGCAGTGTGTTCATTTTCACAATATTGATTCTACCCATCTGTGAGCATGGGATCTGTTTCCATTTGTTTGTGTCATCTATGATTTCTTTCAGCAGTGTTTTATAGTTTTCCTTGTAGAGGTCTTTCACCTCTCAAGGCGACAACCTTTGGTTTCATAGATTTTCTCTATTGTGTCTCTCTTTCATATTTCATTGATTTTTGCCCTTCTACATAATTTTTTTCCTTCTTGTTGCTTTCCATTTAATTTGTTGTTCTTTTTCTAGGGTTTTAGAGTAGAAGGTTAGGTTATTGACTGGAAACTTTTATTTTTATAAAAACATTTAATGATCTACATTTTCTTGTAAGCATTGTTTTGACTATATCATGCCAAAATTTGAAAAGAAAAAAAAACTTTTTACATTGGGATAAATTTTAGATTTATGTAATAGTTTTAAATAGAATATAGAGTTCTCTCATACATTTCATCATTTCCCTTAATGTTAATAACTTACATAACCATGGTACATTTTTCAAAACTAAAAAATTAATATTGATATATTACTATTACCTTAAGATCCAGACTTTATTCAGATTTAACCAACTTTTCTACTAATGTCCTTTTTCTATTCTAGGATCCAATCCAGGATACCACAGTGCATCTAGTCATCATGTCTCTTTCATTTATTCTTTCCTTATTTTAAAAGATCTTGGTAGTGATTAAGAGTCATATGTTTTATAGAAGCGCCACCAACTTAGATTTTTCTGATGTTTTCTTATGATTATACTAAAGTTATGAATTTGAGGGAAGAATGTACCCTTCATGTTGCATAATTTTAGGGGAACGTGACTGATGAAGTAAACTTCGATCACTTGGCCAAGGTCATCACAGAAGTATGACATGTTGTCCTTCCATGTGAATGCAACTCAGAATGTTTTCTAATTTCCTTTATGACTTCCACTTTGACTCATGAGTTATTTAGAAGCATGTTGCTTATTTCACAAATATTTGGGGATTTTCCAGATATTTCTGTTATTCTCATTTTATTTTGTTGTGGTCAGATAACATACTTTGTGTGTTTTCAGTTATTTTAAATTTGTTGAGGATTGTTTTATGACCAAGAATATGGTTTAACTTGATGAATGTTTCATGTGCACTTGAAAAGAATGTGTATTCTGCCGTTGTTGAGTTGAATGCTCTATAAATGTCAACTAGGTCAAGTTGGTTGATAATGTTGTTCAGGTCTTCTATATCCTTACTTATTTTTTCTGTATTTGTTCTGTAATTTACTGAGGACTGTTGAAGTGTAACTGTAATTGTGGGTTTGTATGTTTCTATTCAGATCTATTATTTTTGCTTCATGTATTTTGAAACTCTTGGTTAGGTAAGTACATAATTAGGATTGTTATGTGTTCTTGGTTAATTTACTACTTTATCATCCTATAATGTCCCTGTTTATTTTTTTATATATATATATATATATAAAAATATTTCCTGTTCTGAAGTCTAATTTTTTGATACCAATATAGTTGCTCTAGCTTTCTTTTGATTTATGTTTCAACAGTGTATCATTTTCCATCATTTTATTTTTATTAAATTAATACACTTCATTTTTAAAAGAAGTTTTAGGTTTACAAAAAACTTAGTATAAAGTACAGTACTTCTATAATCCCCTGCCCCCTACAATTTCTCCTGTTATTAACATCTTGCTTCCATGTGGTATATTTGTTACAAGTGATGCACAAATATTGATACATCATTATTATTATTATTATTATTATTATTATTATTATTTTGAGACAGAGTCTTGCTCTCTCACCCAGGCTGGAGTGCCGTGGCCTGATCTCAGCTCACTGCAACCTCCACCTCCTGGTTTCAGGCTATTCTTCTTCCTCAGTCTCCTGAGTAGCTGGAACTACAGGCAGGTACCACCACTCCCAGCTAATTTTTTCATTTTTATTAGAGACAGGGTTTCACCCTGTTGGCCAGGCTGGTCTCGAACTCTTGACCTCAAGTGATCCGCCTGCCTCGACCTCCCAAAGTGCGGGAATTACAAGCATGAGCCACAGCACCCAGTCTGATACATTATTATTAACTGAAGTTCACAATTCACATTAGAGTTCTGTCTTTGTGCTGTACAGTTCTGTAGATTTTGACAATTGTATGACATGTGTCCACCATCACAGTATTATACAGCATAGTTTCATTGCCCAAAAAATGTTCCGTGCTCCTCTTATTCATCATTCCCTCTGCCTGCAAACTCCTGGCAACCACTGGTCTTTTTACCATCTGTATAGTTTTGCCTTTTCCAGAATGTGATGTAATTTGAGTCATACATTATTTAGCCTTCTCACATTGGTTTCTTTCACTTAGCAACATGCATTTAAGGTTTCCCCATGTCTTTTTGTGGCTTAATAGCTCATTTCCTTATATGGCCAAATAATAATTTATTGTATGGCTGTACCAGTTGGTTTATCCATTCGTCTATTGGAGGATGTCTTGGTTGTATCCAGGTTTTGGCAATTATGAATAAAGCTGCTGTAAACATTTGTGTGCAGGTGTTTGTGTGTACATGGATTTTCAGCTGATTTGGGTAAATACCAAGGAGCATGACTGCTGGATTGCATAGTAAGACTATGTTTAGCTTTGTAAGAAACTGCCAAACTGTCTTCCAAAATGGCTGTAGCATTTTGCACTCCTACCACAGTGTATAAGAGTTTCTATAGCTGTATGTCCTTACCAATATTTGGTGTTGTCTGTGTTTTGGATTTTCATCATTCTGATAGATGCATAGTGATATCTCATTGTTGTTTTAATTTGCAATTCCCTAACGACATATAATATTTAGCTTTTTTTTTTTTTTCCTGAGACAGACTCTTGCTCTTTTACCCAGGCTGGAGTGCAGTGGTACGATATCGGCTCACTGCAACCTCCTCCTCTCGAGTTCAAGCAGTTCTCCTGCCTCAGCCTCCTGAGTAGCTGGGATTACAGGTGCCTGCCACCATGAGTGGCTAATTGTTGTATTTTTAGTAGAGATGGGGTTTCACCATGTTGACCAGGCTGGTCTCGAACTCCTGACCTCGTGATCCACCTGCCTCAGCCTCCCAAAATGCTGGGATTACAGGCATGAGCCACCGTGCCCAACTAATATTTAGCATCTTTTCATATGCTTACTTGCCATTTGTATATCATCTTTGATGAGCTGTGTTTATTTAGATATTTTTGCCCATTTTTAAAGTTGGGTTATTTATTTTCTTATTGTTGAGTTTTGAGAGTTCTTTATATATTTTTAATAACAGTCCTTTATCAGATATGTGTTTTGCAAATATTTTCTCCCAGTCTGTGGCTTTTCTTTTTATTCTCTTGATGTATTTTACTTTTAACCCATCTCTGCCTTTATGTTTAGAGTGAGCTCTTTATAGAAACCATATAATCATGCCTTACTTTTTCATCCAATTGAACAATCTCCTTTAATTTGTATGTTTAGACCAGTTATACTTAATATGGTTATTGATATAGTTGGACTAAAATCTGTCATTTTTCTGGCTATTTTTTATTTGTTCCGTCTGTTTTTTGTTCTTTTTTCCCCCCTTTTCTGCCTGCTTTTGAATTGGCTATTTTTTATGCTGTTTTTTTCCTTCCATTACTGGCTTATTTGTAACCTCTTCTAAACAAATTTTAGTGGTTGTCCTTAAGTTTACAGTATGTACCTTTAATTAATCGCAGTCAGCCTTCAAATAGTATGTATAATATATTTAAGAACCTTATGATACTCCTAATTTTTTCCTCCCAATTTTGTGCTACAGTTTTCATACACTTTATTTTATTATATGCTGTAATCCAACACACTGCTACTATTTTTTGCTTTAGACAATTATGTTTGAGATAATTAAAAATAAGAAAAAATATTTTATATTTATCTTCATTTATCCATTCCCAGACATCTCCATTTCTTTGTATAGATTCAAGTTCTTGTAGGGCAGGTCTGTGGATAATGAATTATCTCAGCTTTTATTTGTCTGAAAAGATATTTAGAAATTTGGGTTTCCAGTCCAGCAGGTAAGGAGTTTTAAAAAGTTGCCACTCCATCCTAACAACAAATAAAAACTGAACAAGCTGAAGAATTAACAACTCTTCTTAGATCTATAAGAGAGGTGAGGTCACAAGGGAAACTTCTGCACCCAGAATTGGTGAGAAAAACAGGCAGATACAGAGAATCACAACTTACCAGAGCAGAAACTCACCCCGTGAGAGCAAGTACCAGGATAGAAAAACCTGAACCATAGTTGACAAATTGTGGAGGCTCAGTGTGGACAAGCCTGAGTAATAAAAACCCCAGTGGCTTCCAGTCATCAGGTATCCCTCACACTTCTGTAAATTTTATGTGAAGATTGGAGAATAATCTCCTTACGCTTCCAGCAGGGGGAGGAAAAAGGAACCTTTTTGCAATATGTCAGAGCATTCTGTTCTTGACAAGACCTGAGCCTAACCTGCTGAAGTTTTATAAGAACCTGACTCATCTGGGGCAAGGAAAATAACTCTAGCCCCCTCTGGCTATCCTTTCCCATTTAAAGGGGGGATAAAAAGCTGAAAAGGACTCGTGAAGTTCACTGTCTAGGAATACAGGCTCACCAAAAGATTGAGATCTAATCATAGGACTGTGGAACACTTCCCTGCCCTCCGTATGTTACCGCTACATTACTAAAAGCCTACGTAGCCAGGTGCAGTGGCTCATGCCTGTAATCCCAGCACTTTCGGAGGCCGGGGTGGGAGGATCACTTGAGGCCAGGAGTTCGAGACCCTCCTGGCCAATATGGTGAAAACCCATCTCTACTAAAAATACAAAAAAATAGCTGGGTGTGGTGGCTCACGCCTGTAATCCCACCTACTTGGGAGGCTGAGGCAGGAGAATCACTTGAACCCAGGAGGCAGAGGTTGCAGTAAGCTGCGATCATGCCACTGCAGTCCAGCCTGGGCAACAGAGTGCGACTCTGTCTCAAAAACCAACAAACACACAACCTAAAAACCTTTTTACCGCAATTCCTTTTACCCCATATACCTTTCAGCAGTATATTACAAGGCATATTAAAAGGCGAAAAACACAATTTGAAGACACAGAGTAACCATCAGAATGACACCCAGATCTGGCAAGGATGTGAGAATTATCAGACTGGGAATTTTAAACAATTATGATTAATATGCCAAAGGCACTAATAGAAAAAGTAGGTAACATGCAAGAACAGATGAATAATGTAAGCAGAGAAATGCGAACTCTAAGAAAGATTTAAATGAAGATGCTAGAAATAAAAAGATAGTAACTGAAATTAAGAATACCTTTGGTTAAGCTCATCAGTATACTGGACACAGATGAAGAAAGAAACAGTGAGACTAAAGATATGTCAATAGAAATTTCCCAAAATGAAAAGCAAAGAGGAAATAAAACTTTAAAAAACAGAATATCCAAGAACTGTAAGACAACTACAAAAATGTAAGTACATGTAATGGTAGTATGGGAGAAGAAACTGAGAAAGGAACAGAAGCAATATTTGAAGCAGTGAGGAAATAATTTTCCTCAAATTAATGTCAGACATCAAACCACAGATCTAAGAATCAGAGAACACCAAATAGGATAAATTTTTAAAAAGCCCCCAAAATGAAAAACTATACCTAGGCATATCATACTAAAACTGCAGAAATTTTCAGATAAAGAAAAAAAATCGCCGGGCGCGGTGGCTCACGCCTGTAATCCCAGCACTTTGGGAGGCCGAGGTGGGCGGATCACAAGGTCAGGAGATTGAGACCACGGTGAAACCCCATCTCTACTAAAAATACAAAAAATTAGCCGGGCGCGGTGGCGGGTGCCTGTAGTCCCAGCTACTCGGGAGGCTGAGGCAGGAGAATGGCATGAACCCGGGAGGCGGAGCTTGCAGTGAGCCGAGATCGCGCCACTGCACTCCAGCCTGGGGGACAGAGCCAGACTCTGTCTCAAAAAAAAAAAAAAAAAGAAAAAGAAAAAGAAAAAAAATATTGAAAGAAAGCAGGGGGTGGGGCAGGGGGAATCTTATCTATAAAGGAGCAAAGACAACAAATATTTCTGCCTTCTGAGAAATCATGCAAGCAAGAAAAAAGTGGAGTGAAAAATTAAAGCATTGGGAGAAAAAACCCCCACCAACCTGCAATTCTGTCCCTGCAAAATTGTCCTTCAAAAGTGAAGATGAGATAAAGACTTTCTCAGATAAACAAAAATCGAATGAAATTGTTGCCAATAGATCTTCCTTGTAAGAAATGTTAAAAGAAGTTGTTCAGGGAGAAGGAGAATGACATAGGTTAGAATCTCAGATCTATATAAAGAAAGCATCAGAGAAGGGGTAAGTACATATAAAATAAACACTTATGTTTCTTATTCTTAATTGATGTAGCTGAGTAACTGATAACAGTTTGTTTAATAATATTAACAATGTATTCAATTTTGTGCGTATATAAATATACACATTTATGTGTGCTTATGAATAAGTGAAATGAATGACAGCAATGATACAAGGGATGGGAGGGAGAATTAGAAATACTTGGTTATTAGGTACTTGCACTGTATGGGAAGTGGTATAGTATTATTTGAAAATGGATTGGGGTTAGTTATAAATGTATATTTCAAACTCTAGGACAACTTTTTCTTAAAAAGTAAGAAAAAGAAGTATAATTGGTATGCTAAGAAAAGAGAGAAAATGGAATCATATAAAATGCTCAATTAAAACCACAGAAAGAAAGGCAGAAAAAGAGTGGAAGACAGAAATAGGAACAAAGAGCAAAGGCAACAAATAGAAAACAGTAACAGATATGGTAGATCAAACCATATCAATAAACACTTCACAGTCACTCTGGAAGGCAGTTTGGCTGTCTCTTACAAAACTAAACATACTCTTACCATATGATCCAGCCATTGTACTCCTTAGAATTTACCCAAATAAGTTAAAAACTTATGTTCACCCAAAACACCTGCATACAGCTGTTTACAGCAGCTTTCTTCATAGTTGCCAATACCTGGAAGCAACCAAGATATCTTGCAGTAGATGGATGGATAAATAAACCGATACATCCAGGCAATGAAATATTGTTCAGTACTAAAAGGAAATGCACTATCAAGCTATAAAGAAACATGGAAGAACTTTAAACGCATATTGCTAAGTAAAAGAGGCTCATCTGAGAAGGCCAGCTTCAAGTGATTCTCATGCCTCAGCCTCCCGAGTAGCTGGGATTACAGGCGAATGCCACCATGCTTGGCTAATTTTTTCATTTTTAGTAGAGACGGGATTTCACCATGTTGGCCAGGCCGCTCTTGAACTCTTGACCTCAAGTGATCTGCCCGTCTTGGCCTCCCAAAGTGGTAGGATTATAGGCATGAGCCACCACCTCCGCCCCCATTACACATTTTTCAAAACCCACAGAATGTACACCGCCAAGAGTGAACTCTAGTATAAACTGTGGACCTGGGGTGATAATGATGTGACAGTGTAGGTTCATTGATCTAACACATGTACCACTGTGATGCAGTACATCAATACTGGGGATGTTCATGCATGTGTAGGGGCAGGGATAGATGAGGAGTCTGTACTTTCTGCTTAATTTTGCTGTGAACCTAAAACTGCTGTTTTTTAAAAGATTTTTTTCCCCTTCAATTTAAAAGATTATTTCATTTGGTGTAGAATTCTGAGTTGACAGCAATTTTTTTTCTTTCAGTCCTTTAAAGATCTCACACCATTGTCTTCTGGATTATATAATTTCTGAGTATGTCTGATGTAATTCTTATCTTGTTTATCTGTGTGTAATGTTTCTTTTTATCTTGTCATGTTTAAGATTTTCTATCTGTCTTTGGTTTTCAGCAGTTTAAATATGACATATCTTTCTAAGTGTGATTTCTTTTAGTGGTGGTGGTAGGGTACTTATCTTGATTGTGATCTCTGAGTTTCTTTTTTTTTTTAATGTATATTTAATATATATTTAAATATATATTTTTTGTATATTTATGTTTATTTATTTTAGAGACAGGATCTTGCTATATTGTCCAGGCTGGTGTTGAACTCCTGGTTTCAAGCGATCCTCCCACCTGGGATTACAGGCATGGGCCACCATGCCCAATCATCTCTCTGAGCTTCTTGGATCTGTAGTTTGTAACTTTCGTTATTTTCTGAAGATTCTTGGCTAATCTCTCTTTAAATATTTCTTCTTTAAAATATATATACTTCAAATACCTAATGTAGATGATGGATTGATGGGTGCAGCAAACAACCATGGCACATGTATACCTATGTAACAAGCCTGCACATTCTGCACATGTATCCCAGAACTTAAAGTATAATTTAAAAAAATTTTTTTTAAATTTAAAAAAATCTACTTCCTTCCTCTGGAATTTTAAGGCTTAGGAGAAGAGTTGTGTACACTTCCAGAAAAAAAGTGGAGTTGAGTCAGTTTATTAGGATGTGGTGTGGGTTTGGGATTTTTTTGTTTTTGTTTTTGTTGTTGCCTTCAGTGTACCTCCAACTTCAAAACATTGTGCTTAGGGTAGAGGCTGAGTTTCCAGAGATTTTTTGTTTTGTTTTCTTAAAATGTTCCTGCTTTACCTGCAGCTTTCAGAATTCCCAATGCACCTGTACCTTGGAGGGATGTTTCTTGATTCATGCTTGCCCCTCCTCCAGCAGTGGTCTCCTGTTGCTTGTTATCATGCTTGCTAGCCCAGTGATGGGGACCAGTGAGGACTCTGTGTTGTCCTGGTCTAGTCTCACTATTAGACAGACTAAAAATTCTGTCAGCCTGTTGGAGGGGCAGGAAATGGCCTGATCCAAGTTCATTAGAGGTTTTTTTTTTGTTGTTGTTTTGTTTGTTTGTTTTGAGACAGAGTCTTGTTCTGTCACCCAAGCTGGAGCTCAGTGGTGCGATCTCAGCTCACTGAAGCTTCTGCCTCCTGGGTTCAAGCAGTTCTCCTGCCTCAGCCTCCTGAGAAGAGGGGATTACAGGCATGCACCACCACGCTCAACTAATTTTTGTATTTTTGGTGGAGAAGGGGTTTCACCATGTTGTCCAGACTTGTCTCAAACTCCTGACCTCAAGTGATCCATCCACTTCGGCCTCCCAAAGTGTTGAGATTACAGGTGTGAGCCATCGCACCTGGCCGTGAGGTGTTCTACCACTGTTGGAAGGGGAGAATGTTCTTACTGGGTCAAGACCCATCAAAGAAACAAGGAAAAGTTTGGCTGTGTTGGAGAGGGGATCAGGATCACCAGGAAATCCCCAGACATGGAGAGCCAGTCTTTCTTGTGAGCATCCAGTAAAGTTCTGTGGAGAAAAATGTATGAGAGAGGTGTGAATTTTTCTTGTGTCTGTGACTCCCAGGACTTTCATATTCACACATTAGCCCACAATGTGCCTTCAGTAATTTGTTTAAAAAAAAAAAAAAAAAGGAAATTCTTGGAAGGAGGGGCCAAGATGGCTGAATAGAAACAGCTCCAGTCTGCAACTCCCAGTGAGACCAACACAGAAGGTGGGTAATTTCCAACTGAGGTGCCTGGCTCATCTCACTGGGACTAGTTAGGCAGTGGGTGCAACCCACAGAGAGCAAGCAGAAGCAGGGTGGGGCATCACTTCACCCAGAAAGTGCAAGGAACCAGGGGACCTCCCTTCCCCAGCCAAGGGAAGTGGTGAGGGACTGTGCTACCTCCCTGGATACTACACTTTTCCCATGGATTTTTGCAATCTGCAGATCAGGAGATTCCCTCATGAGCTTATACCACCAGAGCCCTGGGTTTCAAGCACAAAACTGGGCAGCTGATTGGGCAGGCACTGAGCTAGCTACAGGAGTTTTTTTGTACTCCAGCAGCACCTGGAACCCCAGTGAGACAGGAAAACTGTCCACTCCCCTGGAAAGGGGGCTGAAGCCAGGGAGCCAAGTGGTCTTGCTCAGCACGTCCCACTCCCATGGATCCCAGCAAGCTAAGAACCACTGACTTGAAAGTCTCACTGCCAGCACAGCAGTCTGTAGTCGACCTGGGATGATCGAGCTTGGTGGCGGGAGGGGCATCCACCAGTACTGAGGCATTAGTAGATGGTTTTCCCCTGATAGTGCTAAGGAGACTGGGAGGTTTGGAATGGGCAGAATTTACCACAGCATGGCAAAGTGACTGTGGCCAGATTGCTTCTCTAGATTCCTCCTCACTGGGTAGGGCATTTCTGAAGGAAATTCAGCAGTTCCGGTCAGGGGCTTACAGACAAAATTCTCATCTTCCTAGTACAGAGCACCTGGAGGGAGAGGCAGCTGTGGTCGCAACTTCAGCAGACTTATATCCTTCCTGCCTGCTAGCTCTGAAGAAAGTAGCTGATCCTGACAAAGGAGATTATTCCAGCACAGTACTAGCTCTGCTGAGGGACAGACTGCCTCCTCAAGTGGGTCCTTGACCCCTGTGCCTCTGACTGGGAGAGATCTCCCAACAGGAATCAACAGACACCTCGTACAGGAGAGCTCTGGCTGGCATCAGGCCAGTGCCCCCTGGGACGAAGCTTCCAGAGGAAGGAGCAGACAGCAATCTTTGCTGTTCTGCAGCCTCCACTGGTGATACCCAGGTGAACAGGGTCTGGAGTTGACCAACAAATTACAGCAGACCTGCAGAAGAGGGACCTGACTGTTAGAAGGAAAACAAACAAACAGAAAGCAGCAGCAACAACAACAACATAAACAAAAAAGACGCCCACACAAGAACCCCAGCCAAAGGTCATCAGCCTCAAAGATCAAAGGTGGATAAATCCATGAAGATGAGGAAAAACCAGCACAAAAAATGCTGAAAATTCCAAAAGCCAGAATGCCTCTTCTCCTCCAAATGATCGCAACACCTCTCCAGCAAGGGTGCAAAACTGGACAGAGAATGAGAATGATGAATTGACAGAAGTAGGCTTCAGAAGGTGGATAATAACAAATTCCTCTGAGCTAAAGGAGCACATTCTAACCCAATGCAAGGAAGCTAAGAAAACCTTGATAAAAGGTTATAGGAACTACTAACTAGAATAACCAGTTCAGAGAGGAATATAAATGACCTGACATAGCTGCAAAACCAGCATGATAATTTAGTGAAGCATAAACAAGTTTTAGTAGCCAAATCACGTGGAAGAAAGGATGTCCAGAAATTGAAGACCACCTTGCTGAAATAAAGCATGAAGACAAGATTAGAGAAAAAAGAATGGACAGGAATGAGCAAAGCCTCTAAGAAATATGTGACTATGTGAAAGGACCAAACCTACAATTAATGGGTGTACCTGAAAGTGATGGGGTGATTGGAATCAAGTTGGAAAACACACTTCAGGATATTATCTAGAACTTCCCCAACCTAGCAAGACACGCCAACATTCACATTCAGGAAATACAGAAAACACCACAAAAATGCTCCTTGAGAAGATCAACCCCAAGAGACATAATCTTCAGATTCACTGAGGATGAAATGAAGGAAAAAATGTTAAGGGCAGCCAGAAAGAAAGGTCAGGTCACCTACGAAGGGAAGCCCATCAGACTAACAGTGTATCTCTCTGCAGAAACCCTACAAGCCAGAAGAGCATGGGGGCCAATATTCAACATTCTTAAATAAAATAATTTTCAACTCAGAATTTCATATCCAGCCAAACTAAGTTTCATAAGCAAAGGAAAAATAAAATCCTTTCCAGACAAGCAAATGCTGAGGATTTTGTCACCACCAGGCCTGCCTTGCAAGAGCTCCTGAAGGAAGCTCTAACTATGGAAAGGAAAAACTGGTACCAACCATTGCAAAAACACACCAAAATATAAAGACCATGAACACTATGAAGAAGCTGCATCAACTAATGTGCAAAATAGCCAACTAGCATCATGATGACAGGATCAGATTCACACACAATAATATTAACCTTAAATGTAAATGGGCTAAATGCCCCAATTAAAAGACACAGACTGGCAAATTGAATAAAGAGTCAAGACCCATCCATGTGCTGTATTCAGTAGACCTGTCTCATGTGCAAAGACACACATAGGCTCAAAATAAAGGGATGGAGGGATATTTACCAAGCAAATGGAAAGCAAAAAAAAAGTAGGGGTTGCAGTCCTAGTCTCCAATAAAGCATACTTTAAACCAACAAAGATCAAAAAAGACAAAAGGGGTATTACATAATGGTACAGGGATCAATGCAACAAGAAGAGCTAGCTATCCTAAATATACATGCACCCAATACAGGAGCACTCAGATTCATCAAACAAGTTCTTAGAGACCTACAAAGAGACTTAGACTCCCACACAATACAAAGGGGAGACTTTAACACTCCACTTTCAATATTAGATGGATCAACGAGATAGAAAATTAACAAGGATATTCAGGATGTGAACTCAGCTCTGGATCAAGGGGACCTAATAGACATCTATAGAACTCTCCACCCCAAATCAACAGAATATGCATTCTTCTCAGCACCACATTGGCACTTCTTCTAAAACTGACCACATAATTGGGAGTAAAACACTCCTCAGCAAATGCAAAAGAATGGAAATCATAACAAACAGTCTGTCAGACCACAGTGCGATTAGGATTAAGAAACTCACTCAAAACCTCACAACTACCTGGAAATTGAACAATGTGCTCCTGAATGACCACTGGGTAAATAACAAAATTGAGGAAGAAATCAAGAAGTTCTTTGAAACCAATGAGAACAAAGAGACAACATGCCAGAATCTCTGGGACACAGCTAAAGCAGTGTTAAGAGGGAAATTTATAGCATTAAAGGCCCACTTCAGAAATCTGGAAGGATCTCAAATTGACACCCTAACATCACAATTAAAAGAATTAGAAAGCAGGAGCAAACAAATTCAAAAGCTAGCAGAAGTCAAGAAATAACTAAGATTAGATCAGAACTGAAGGAGATAGAGGCACAAAAAACCCTTCAAAAAATCAATGAATCCAGGAGCTGGTTTTTTGGAAAAAAAAAAATTAACAAAATAGATAGATTCCTAGCTAGACTAATAAAGAAGAAAAGAAGAATCAAATAGACATAATAAAAATGATAAAGAGAATATCAGCACTGATCCCACAGAAATACACACTACCATCAGAGAATACTATAAACACATCTACACAAATAAACTAGAAAATCTAGAAAAAATGGATAAATTCCTGGACAGATACACCCTCCCAAGACTAAACTAGGAAGAAGTCGAATCCCTGGTAGACCAATAACAAGTTCTGAAATTGAGGCAGTAATTAATAGCCTGAGAACCAAAAAAAGCCCAGAACTAGACAGATTCACAGCCAAATTCTACCAGAGGTACAAAGAGGAGCTGGTACCCTTTCTTCTGAAACTATTCTAAACAATTGAAAAAGAGGCATTCCTCCTGAACTCATTTTATGAGACCAGCATCATCCTAATACCAACACCTGGCAGAGACGCAACAAAAACAGAAAACTTTAGGCCAATATCCCTGATGAACATCAATGAGAAAATCCTCAATAAAATACTGGCAAACCGAATCCAGCAGCACATCAAAAAAGTTATCCACCACAAACAAGTCAGCTTCATCGCTGGGATGCATGGCTGGTTCAACATATGCAAATCAGTAAGCGTAATCCGTCACATAAACAGAACCAATGACAAAGACCACATGATTACCTCAATAGATGCAGAAAAGGCCTTTGATAAAATTCAACATCCCTTCATGCTAAAAACTCTCAATAAACTAGGTATTGATGGAACATATCTCAAAAGCTACTTATGACAAACCCACAGCCAATCTAATACTGAATGGGCAAAAGCTGGAAGCATTCTCTTTGAAAACCGGCACAAGACAAGGGTGCCCTCTCTTGCCACTCCTATTCAACATAGTATTGAAAGTTCTGGCCAGGGCAATCAGGCAAGAGAAAGAAATAAAGGGTATTCAAATAGGAAGAGAGGGCTAATATCCAGTATCTATAAGGAACTTAAACAAATTTACAAGAAAAATCAAACGACTGCATCAAAAAGTGGGCAAAGTGTATGAACAGAAAATTATCAAAAAACACATTTATGCGACCAACAAACATTATGGAAAAAAGCTCATCATCCCACCATTAGAGAAATGCATATCAAAACCACAATAAGATACCATCTCATGTAAGTCAGAATGGCGATTATTAAAAAGTCAGGAAGCAATAGATGGTGAGGAGGCTGTGGAGAAATAGGAATGCTTTTACAGTGTTGGTGGGAGTGTAAATTAGTTCAGCCATTGTGGAAGACAATATGGTGATTTCTCAAGGATCTAGAACCAGAACTACCTTTTGACCCAGAAATCCCATTACTGGGTATATACCTAACGGATTATAAATCATTCTACTATAAAGACACATGCACATGTATGTTTACTGCAGCACTATTTACAATAGCGAAGACTTGGAACCAACCCAAATGCCCATCAATGATAGACTGGATATACACCATAGAATACTACACAGCCATAAAAAAGAATGAGATCATCTTTGCAGGGACACGGATGAAGCTGGAAGCCATCATTCTCAGCAAACTAACACAGGAACAGAAAACCAAACACTGCATGTTCTCACTCATAAGTGGGAGTTGAACAATGAGAACACATGGACACAGGGAGGAGAACAACACACATCGAGGCCTATTGGGGGATGGGGGGCAAGGAGAGGGAGAGCATTAGGACAGATACCTAACGTATGTGGGGCTTAAAACCTAGATGACGGATTGATAGCTGCAGCAAACCATGATGGCCCACGTATACCTATGTAACAAACCTGCACATTCTGCACATGTATCCCAGATAAGATTAAAAAATAAATAAAAATGAAAAAGACAAAAAAAAACCTCCGCAGAAATTATTTTTACCTGCTTCTATGTTGCCCAGTGTTTCTTCCTTTTGTGTTCTGCCACAGATGACCCAGTACTCATGTCCCATTTCTCTTTGGTGGCACCTATCTTTCCTTACATTTTAGACTTTTTATTTATTTATTTTTTTTGAGACAGAGTCTCATGCTTTGCCCAGGCTGGAATGCAGTGGCAAGATCTCAGCTCACTGCAACCTCCACCTCCCAGGTGCAAGCAATTCTCTTGCCTCAGCCTCCCGAGTAGCTGGGATTACTGGCACATGCCACCACGCCTGGCTGATTTTTTTTTGTATTTTTAGTAGAGATGGGGTTTCACCATATTGGCCAGGCTGGTCTTCAACTCAGGTGATCTACCCGTCTCAGCCTCCCAAAGTGCTGAGATGACAGGCATAAGCCACCATGCCCGGCCCATTTTAGACTTTTTGATTGCCCTATGATCTCAGTTCTCTAATGAGTTTAGAAAAGGTTATGATTTTGTAGTTTATCTGGCTATTCTTGCTGTTAGGGTGTAATACTTGTCCCAGCTTTCCACATCCTGCAATTCTTCGTGTTTTCAGAATTTTTTTAAAATTATACTTTAAGTTCTGGGGTACATGTGCAGAATGTGCAGGTTTATTACATAGGTTTACACATGCCATGGTGGTTTGCTGCACCCATCAACCCGTCATCTATATTAGGTGTTTCTCCTAATGCTATCCCTCCCCTAGCCCCCCACTTCTTGAGGCCCTGGTGTGTGATGTTCCCCCTCCCTGTGTCCATGTGTTCTCATTGTTCAACTCCCACTTGTGAGTGAGAACGTGCAGTGTTTGGTTTTCTGTTCCTGTGTTAGTTTACTGAGAATGATGGTTTCCAGCTTCATGCATGTCCCTGCAAAGGACTCATCCTTTTTTATGGCTGTATGGTATTCCATGGTGTATACGTGCCACATTTTGTTAATCCAGTCTGTCATTGATGGGCATTTGGGTTGGTTCCAAGTCTTTACCATTGTAAACAGTGCTGCAGTAGACATACATGTGCATGTGTCTTTATAGTACAGTGATTTATAGTCTTTTGGGTATATACCCAGTAATGGGATTGCTGGGTCAAATAGTAGTTCTGGTTCTAGATCCTTGAGGAATCACCACATTGTCTTCCACAATGGTTGAACTAATTTACACTCCCACCAACTCTGTAAAAGTGTTACTATTTCTCTACATCCTTTCCAGTGTCTTTTGTTTCCTGACTTTTTAATGATCGCCATTCTAACTAGCGTGAGATGGATATCTCATTGTGGTATTGATTTGTATTTTTCTAATGACCAGTGATGATGAGCTTTTTTTCATGTTTGTTGGCTGCATAAATGTCTTCTTTTGAGAAGTATCTGTTCATATCCTTCACCCACTTTTTGATGGGGCTGGTTTTTTCTTGTAAATTTGTTTAAGTTCCTTGTAGATTCTGGATATCAGCCCTTTGTCAGATGGATAGATTGCAAACATTTTCTCCCATTCTGTAGGTTGCCTGTTCACTCTGATGATAGTTTTTTTGTGTTTTTTTTTTTGTTTTGTTTTGTTTTGTTTTTTTCCTGTGCAGAAGCTCTTTAGTTTAATTAGATCCCATTTGTCAATTTTGGCTTGTGTTGCCATTGCTTTTGGTGTTTTAATCATGAAGTCTTTGCCTATGCCTATGTCCTGAATGGTATTGCCTAGATTTTCTTCTAGGGTTTTTATGGTTTTGGGTTTTCCATTTAAGTCTTTAATCCATCTTGAGTTAATTTTTGTATAAGGTGTAAGGAAGGGGTTCAGTTTCAGTTTTCTGCATATGGCTAGCCTGTTTTCCCAACACCATTTATTAAATCAGGAATGCTTTCTCCATTGCTTGTTTTTGTTAGGTTTGTCAAAGGTCCGATGGTTGTAGATGTATGGTGTTATTTTTGAGGTCTCTGTTCTGTTCCATTCGTCTATGTATCTGTTTTGGTACCAGTACCATGCTGTTTTGGTTACTGTAGCCTTGTAGTATAGTTTGAAGTCAGGTAACGTGATGGCCCCAACTTTGTTCTTTTTGCTTAGGATTGTCTTGGCTATGTGGGCTTTTTTTAGGTTCCACATGAAATTTAAAGTAGTTTTTACCAAATCTGTGAAGAAAGTCAATGGTAGATTGATGGGGATAGCATTGAATCTGTAAACTACTTTGCACAGTATGCCATTTTCAAAATATTGATTCTTCCTATTCATGAGCATAGAATGTCTTTCCGTTTATTTGTGTCCTCTCTTATTTTCTTGATCAGTGGTTTGTAGTTCTCCTTGAAGAGATCCTTCTCATCCCTTGTAAGTTGTATTCCTAGGTATTTTAGTCTCTTTGTAGCAATTTTGACTGGGCGTTCACGCATGATTTGGTTCTCTGTTTGTCTGTTATTGGCATATAGGAATCCTTGTGATTTTTGTACATTGATTTTGTATCCTGAGACTTTGCTGAAGTTGCTTTTCAGCTTAAGGAGATTTTGGGCTGAGACAATGGGGTTTTCTAAATATAGAATCATGTCATCTGCAAACAGAGACAATTTGACTTCCTCTTTTCCTGTTTGACTACCCTTTATTTCTTTCTCTTGCCTGATTGCCCTGGCCAGAACTTCCAATACTATGTTGAATAGGAGTGGTGAGAAAGGGCACCCTTGTCTTTTGCTGGTTTTCATAGGGAATGCTTCCAACTTTTGCCCATTCAAAATTATATTGGCTGTGGGTTTGTCATAAATAGCTCTTATTATTTTGAGATATGTTCCATCAATACCTAGTTTATTGAGAGCTTTTAGCATGAAGGGATGTTGAATTTTATCGAAGGCCTTTTCTGCATCTGTTGAGATAATCATGTGGTTTTTGTCATTGGTTCTGTTTATGAGATGGATTACGCTTATTTATTTGTGTATGCTGAACCAGCCTTGCATCCCAGAAATGAAGCTGACTTGATTGTGGTGAATAACCTTTCTGATGTGCTGCTGGATTTGGTTTGCCAGTATTTTATTGAGGGTTTTCGCATTGATGTTCATCAGGGATATTGGCCTGAAAGTTTCTTTTTTTGTGTCTCTGCCAGGTTTTGGTATCAGGTTGATGCTACCTCATAAAATGAGTTAGGGCGGATTCCCTCTTCTTCTCTTGTTTGGAATAGTTTCAGAAGGAATGGTACCAGCTCCTCTTTGTACCTCTGGTAGAATTCGGCTGTGAATCCGTCTGGTCCTGGACTTTTTTTTGGTTGGTAGGCTATTAATTACTGCCTCAATTTCAGAACTTGTTTTTTGTCTATTCAGGGATTCAGCTTCTTCCTGGTTTAGACTTGGGAGGGTGTATTTGTCCAGGAATTTATCCATTTCTTCTCAATTTTTTGGTTTATTTAGATTTCTAGTTTATTTGTATTTTCATGGGATCAGTGATTATATCCCCTTTATCATTTTTTATTGCATCTCTTTGATTCTTCTCTCTTTTCTTCTTTATTAGTCTGGCTAGCGGTCTATTTTGTTGATCTTTTCAAAAAACCAGCTCCTGGATTCACTGATTTTTTTGAAGGGTTTTTCATGTCTCTATCTCCTGATCTGCTCTGATCTTAGTTAACTATTTCTTGTCTTCTGCTAGCTTTTGAATTTGTTTGCTCTTGCTTCTCTAGTTCTTTTAATTTTGTTGTTAGGGTGGTGATTTTAGATCTTTTCTGCTTTCTCTTGTGGGCATTTAGTGCTATAAATTTTCCTCTAAACACTGCTTTAAATGTGTCCCAGGGATTCTGTGCATTGTGTCTTTGTTCACATTGGTTTCAAAGAACATCTTGATTTCTGCCTTAATTTTGTTATTTACCCAGTAATCATTCAGGAGCAGGTTGTTGAGTTTCCATGTAGTCGTATGGCTTTCAGTGAGTTTCTTAATCCTGAGTTCTAATTTGATTGCACTGTGGCCTTGAGAGGCTGTTTGTTATGATTTCTGTTCTTTTGCATTTGCTGAGGAGTGTTTTACTTCCAATTATGTGGTCAGTTTTAGAATTAGTGCAATGCGGTGCTGAGAAGAATGTGTAATTTTTGTTGATTTGGGGTGGAGAATTCTGTTGTCTATTATGTCCACTTGGTCCAGAGCTGAGTTTAAGTCCTGAATATCCTTGTGAATTTATTGTCTCATTGACCCATCTAATATTGACAGTGGGCTGTTAAAGTCTCCAATTATTATTGTGTGGGAGTCTTAAGTCTCTTTGTAGATCTCCAAGAACTTGTTTTATGAATCTGGGTGCTCCTGTATTGGGTGTATATACATTTAGGATAGTTAGCTCTTCTTGTTGCATTGATCCCTTTACTATTGTGTAATGCCCTTCTTTGTCTTTTTTGATCTTTGTTGGTTTAAAGTATGTTTTATTAGAGACTAGGATTGCAACCCCTGCTTTTTTTTTTTTTTTTGCTTTCCATTTGCTTGGTAAGTATTCCTCCATCCCTTTATTTTGAGCCTAAGTGTGTCTTTGCATGTGAAATGGATCTCCTGAATACAGCACACTGATGAATCTTGACTCATTATCCAATTTGCCAGTCTGTGTCTTTTCATTGGGGCATTTAGCCAGTTTACATTTAAGGTTAATATTGTTATGTGTTAATTTGATACTGTCATTATGATACTAGCTGGTTATTTTGCCTGTTAGTTGATGCAGTTTCTTCATAGTGTTGATGGTCTTTACAATTTGGTATGTTGTTGCAGTGGCTGGTACCAGTTGTTCCTTTCCACGTCTAGTGGTTCCTTCAGGAGCTCTGGTAAGGCCAGCCTGGTGGTGACAAAATCCTCAGCATTTGCTTGTCTCTCAAGGATTTTATTTCTCCTTCACTTATGAAACTTAGTTTGACTTGATATGAAATTCTGGGTTGAAAATTCTTTTCTTTAAGAATGTTGATTGCAAAAATTTTCTCCCATTCTGTGGCACTATTCACAATAGCAAAGACTTGGAATCAACCCAAATGTCCATCAGTGACAGACTGGATTAAGAAAATGTGGCACATATACACCATGGAATACCATGCAGCCATAAAAAAGGATGAGTTTGTGTCCTTTGTAGGGACATGGATGCAGCTGGAAACCATAATTCTCAGCAAACTATCGCAAGAACAGAAAACCAAACACCACATGTTTTCACTCATGGGTGGGAACTGAACAATGAGATCACTTGGACTCGGGAAGGGGAACATCACACACCTGGGCCTATCATGGGGAGGGGGGAGAGGGGAGGGATTGCATTGGGAGTTATACCTGATATAAATGACGAGTTGATGGGTACTGACGGGTTGATGGGTGCAGCACAAACATGGCACAAGTATACATATGTAACAAACCTGCACGTTATGCACATGTACCCTAGAACTTAAAGTATAATAATAAAAAAATAAATAAATAAAATAAAATAAAATAAAAAGAATGTTGAATATTAGCTCCTGCTCCCTTCTAGCTTGTAGGGTTTCTGCAGAGTGATCCGCTGTTAGTCTGATGGGCTTCCCTTTGTGGGTAACCCAAACTTTCTCTCTGGCTGCCCTTAATATTTTTTCCTTCATTTCAACCTTGGTGAATCTATAGATTATGTGTCTTGGAGTTGCTCTTCTCAAGGAATATCTTTGTGGTGTTCTCTGTATTTTCTGAATTTTAATGTTGACCTGTCCTGCTAGGTTGGGGAAGTTCTTCTGGATAATATCCTGAAGAGTGTTTTCCAACTTGATTCTATTCTCCCCATCACTTTCAGGTACACCAATCAGATGTAGATTTGGTCTTTTCACATAGTCCCATATTTCTTGCAGGCTTTGTTCATTCCTTTTTATTCTTTTTTCTCTGATCTTGTCTTCTTACTTTATTTCATTAAGTTGATCTTCAGTCTCTGATATCCTTTCTTCTGCTTGATCGATTCAGCTAGTGATACTTGTGTATGCTTCATGAAGTTCCTGTGCGGTGTTTTTCCGCTCCGTCACGTTATGTTCTTCTCTAAACTGGTTATTCTAGTCAGCAATTCGTCTAACTTTTTTTCAAGGTCCTTAGCTTCCTTGCATTGGGTTAGAACATGCTCCTTTAGCTCAGATGAGTTTGTTATTACCCACCTTCTGAAGCCTACTTTTGTCAATTCATCAAACTCATTCTCTGTCCAGTTTTATTCTCTTGCTGGTGAGAAGTTGTGATCCTTTGGAGGAGAAGAGGTGTTTTGGTTTTTGGAATTTTCAGCGGTTTTGCGCTGGTTTCTCCCCATCTTCGTGGATTTATCTACCTTTCATCTTTGATGCAGGTGACCTTCAGATGGGGTCTCTGTTAGTTTTCCTTCTAACAGTCAGGGCCCTCTGCTGCAGGTCTGCTGTAGTTTTCTGGAAGTCCATTCCAGACCCTGTTTGCTTGGGTATCACCGGTGGAGGCTGCAGAACAGCAAAGATTGCTGCCTCTTCCTTCCTCTGGAAGCTTCATCCCAGAGGGGCACCTGCCAGAGATGCCAGCCAGAGCTCTCCTATATGAAGTGTCTGTTGGGCCCTACTGGGAGGTTTCTCCCAGTCAGGATACATGGAGGTCAGGGCCCCACTTGAGGAGGCAGTCTGACCCTTAGCAAAGCTCGAATGCTGTGCTGGGAGATCTGTGCTTTTCAGAGCTGTCAGGCAGGGACATTTAAGTCTGATGAAGCTGCACGCACAGCTGCCCCTTCCTCCAGGTTCTCTGTCCCAGGGAGATGGGGGTTTTATCTGTAAGCCCCTGATTGGAGCTGCTGCCTTTTTTTCAGAGGTGCCTTGCCCAGAGAGGGAAGGTAGAGAGGCAGTCTGGCCACAGCGGCCTTGCTGAGCTGTGGAGGGCTCCACCCAGTTTGAACTTCCAGGTAGCTTTGTTTACATTGTGAGGGTAAAACCACCTACTCAAGCCTCAGCAGTGGTGGACGCCCCTCCCCCCACCAAGCTCGAGCATCCCAAGTTGACCTCAGACTACTGTGCTGGCAGTGAGAATTTCAAGGCAGTGCATCTTAGCTTGCTGGGCTCTGTGGAGGTAAGACCCACGAAGCCTGACCACTTGGGTCCCTGGCTTCAGCCCCCTTTCCAGGGGAGTGACCAGTTCTGTCTCACTGGCATTCCAGGTGCCACTGGGGTATGGAAAAAAAAAGTCCTGCAGCTAGCTCAGTGTCTCCTGAACGGCTGCCCAGTTGTGTGCTTGAAACCCAGAACCCTGGTGGCGTAGGCACTGGAGGGAATCTCCTGGTCTGTGGGTTGCGAAGACCGTGGGAAAAGTGCAGTATCTGGGCCAGAGTGCACCATTCCTCATGGCACAGTTCCTCACAGCTTCCCTTGGGTAGGGGAGATAATTCCTTGACCCCTTGCGCTTCCTGGGTGAAGCGATGCCCCACCTGCTTCTGCTTACCTTCCGTGGGCTGCACCCACGGTCCAACCAGTCCCAGTGAGATGAACTGGGTACCTCAGTTGGAAATGCAGAAATCACCCGCCTTCTGTATTGATTTGGCTGGGAGCTGCAGACTGGAGTTGTTCCTATTTGGCCATCTTGCCAACTCTCTCTATTTTACTATACCTATTTCATATGTTCTACTGTATACAATGCCAATTGATGTTTGCTTTTATTTATTTGCAATTTTGATTTCTTCTTTGACCCAAAGTTATTTAGTGACTTTAAAAACTTTTAAGGTGATTGAGATTTTTGTAAAAGAAAATATTTCTGTTCTTATGTCATTGTGGTCAAAGAATATGGGCAATAAAACTTCTGCTTTGAGAAATTTGTTGAGGTTGTTTTTATGACTTATTAAGCATAATGTATATCCAATGTTTATGTGCTATAGTGTTTAATGTTTCTAAGTCAAGTTTATTAATTATTAATAATAGTCAATTTCTCTGTCTTGATGAAAGAAATACGTTAATGATGTTCATTATTATTGTTTTATCAGTTTTTTCTTGAATTTTCTTTATTTCTTGTTGTTTTAGTTATTTTGTAAACTGTTATTCAGCCTAGAAATTGTTATGAATGTTTGTCTTCATTCTGTATTATCATAGCAAAATAACCCTCTGATTTCATTATCTATTATTGCTTCTGATTGCTTATTTTATGTATTTTTGCCCATCTATTTTAATCCATTTGCTTGTGTCTATATCCACTGCTAAAACCCAAGTCCATGTTTACTGTGATCCATTTTCTAGACTACTGAAATAGGTTCCTACTTGGTGTTCTTGCCCCGTCTTTTACCCTACAACAATTTATTGTTCACCCAGCAGCCAAAGGGAATATTTTCCAGCCAAAAGCTCTCTCACGACTTCCCTCATACTTATGCTTCTTATCATGCCTTACGTATATATGTATAAGCAGCCCCCAGCATACTTATCCAACCTCATCTCCTACTGCTCTCCTCTTTACTCACTGTGCTCTAGACATACTGACCTTATTTCTCTTCCTTAACTATGCTATACATTTCCCTCAGGGCCTTTGCGGTAGCTAGTTCCTGTACCTAGAAGGCTCTTTTTCATGATGAATGCTTTTTTTTCGTTGAAGACTAAGTACACTTGTCACCTCTTCAGAGAATCCTTCCCTGACACCTAAAGTAGCCATTCCATCACTAAGTCATCCTTATGTTTTATTTTTTCTTCAAAGTATTTATCAATATCTGAAATATTCTTGATTGTTTATTCTTTTACTCAGTAAGGGCGATTACCTTGTATGAGTTGTTGACTGTTATATTGCTGACATCTGTGACCCTGCACATCTCAAGCAAGTGGTGTGGGAGTGGGAGTTGTGATAAAGGCAAGAGTCGGGCCTGATATAAAGAATTGTCTGTCATCAAAAGGAGGTTCTCCAACCTTGGACAGTCAGAGGAAATGGAGACTGGCCTAGCTATGTCTGAAGGTGAAATGAATGTATTTATAAACTAGAGCCACCTCTCAGTTATCTGTATGATCCCAGGCAGGAACACTTAGCATGGTTTCTGATACAGAGTTGGTACTCAGAATGCATTTCTTGAAATGAATCAAAGTATACTGACTGATTGCTGTATGCCTCTATCCTAGGTGCTATGGGAAATACAGGGATAATAAAAGCACAGCCTTTCCTACAGGGGGCTTCATCTAGTGGGGGATATTAGCCATTTGAAGAGTTAAATAATAACCAAAGATTTCTGAAGAAATCTAGATATACTGAAAGAAGGGAGGGCTTTCCTCCAAATTGGATAGTTGGGGAAGGCTTCCAAAAAGGGACAAGGTTATCTACATCTTGAAGAAGTGGTTGGAAAAAGGAAGGATGTGGTTTGGGTGGACTAGAGAGTGGGAGTAACTGATAAAGATGATGTAGAGGCCCTAATCAGCATGACATGTGTGGGAGAAGTAAAAGGGTTCATTTGAGGTGGAAAAGGCATACAGGGCATAGAGTACGTAGGTCCTGGCCCAGTGAGCATTCATCTTGATTGCTAAGCTTGGGATTTGGGCCTTTAAGTTGTGGCTACAGGAAGGTATTGGAAGCCTTTGAGTCAGGAAGAACTATAGTTAGAAGTGCTTCAAGAAGTTCTATTCTGTATTAGGACAAGGGCTGTTAAAAATTTATTTAAAAAGCTCCATTGATGCAAGATGTCTCCTTTTGTCTTTTTCTGCCTTCACCCCATCTGCCTTCCCCCACCCCCTCGCTCTGTCAATGTGGTCTTACTCTCACCTAGGCTGGAGTGCAGTGGTGTGATCACAGCCCACTATAGCCTCAAACTCCTGGGCTCGAGCAGTCTTTCCTACCCAGCCTCCCAAGTAGTTAGTCCTACAGGTACACATCACCATGCCTGGCTAATTATTAAAAGTTTTTTCTTGTAGAGACAAGGTCTCGCTGTGTCACCCAACCTGGTCTCAAACTCCTGGCCTCAAGTGATCCTCCTGCCTCAGCCTCCCAAAGCACTGGTATTACATGCATGAGCCACTGCTCCCAGCTTGCCTTTTCTCTATTTCTTCCCTTCCCCCAATCTGGATCAGCCTCCTGATTACTACCATCCCCAAAGCAGTAACAAGGTCAGCACCAGACAGTTTACTTACTAGTGGCTACTGCAGTCTGAACCTGGCTAGCATGTCAGATATGGCAGATATATTAGAGTTTTCCAAAGGGGAATTCTGCATCCTGGATGCCTGAAATAGAGACTATGTTTGGGGCTAAGTAGACTACTTTGATGCCTTCAGTGTTGAACTTGTGGGGTTCTGGGTAGCCAGGGGCATTATCAAACATCAAAAAAACTTTTAAAGGCATTCCCTTACTCACCGGGTACTTCCTGATCTCAGGGACAAAGCATTGATGGAACCAATACAGAAAAGGGATTTTCATCATCCAGACCTTCTTGTACAGCTGAGAGACTGGCAGTTGGTATATAACTTTTCCCTGCAAGGACTGGGAGTTAGCAGCTTTATAGATAAGGGCAATGCTAGTGCTTGTTTCTGTTCCTTACTAATAAATATCCTTTGTGACAATTTTTTTTTTTCCAGAATAGGGCATTTTTGTCTGTATTAAAAACCTGTTGAGGCAGGTATCCTTTTTCCTTAATGATTTTCTTAATGCTATCTGGGAACCCATCTCCTGCTTTTGGTCAGCAGAAACTGCTTCTCCTATTACCTTGATATTTTTAAGGCCGAACCTCTTTCTAAAATTATCAAACCATCCTTTGCTGGCATTACATTTTTCAGCTTTAGATCCTTCACCTTCCTATTTATTTATTTAAGACAGAATCTTGCTCTGTCTCCCAGGCTGGAGTGCAGTGGTGTGATCTCGGCCCACTGCAACTTGCACCTCCCGGGTTCAAGTGATTCTTGTGCCTCAGCCTCCTGAATACCTGGGATTACAGGCATGTGCCACCACACTAAGCTAATTTTTGTATTTTTAGTAGAGATGGGGTTTCACCATGTTAGTCAGGCAGGTCTCAAACTCCCTCCTGACCTCAGGTGATCAGCCCACTTCGGCCTCCCAAAGTGTTGGGATTACAGTCATGAGCCAGTACACCTGGCCTCTTCACCTTCCTTTTGGTTTATGTTATCATACAATGACTCTGCTTTTTCTCAAGTCACAGTAGGGTCTACAGTTATACCTTTCTTTTAGCAATCCTCTACCCACATAAAGCTGCAATTTCAATATGAGATAAAAAGGTATTTCACACACACAAAAATGCAAGGTTTTTGCACCTGGTGATATAGTTGCAGAGATGGCTTCATTAATTTCATTTTCTTTTTTAGCAATGGTCCTTACAGTAGATTAGTTTATCTTGAAATGGTGGACACACAGCAGCTGCAGACCTCAATGTATAGTACATATTAATGGATTCAGTTTTTCTTAATGTCATGACTTTCTCTGCTTCTTGGGAGCACTTTCCAGCATGGTTAGAAAGTTGAGGCCTCTTTCAACTCATCACTTTTTCTTCCTGGGTCCCTGTCTATGGAAAACAGGTAAGTCAAATTTCAAAACTGTGCACTATGGTTCCAACCATAGTTTCCTTTGGCCACTTGCCAAAGCGGGGCTTCTCAGTAATGGGAGTAAAAATGAAGGTTTTATCCAGCTAACAGCTGGATCACACTGTTCTGTTATTCTGTTTGCTAGACTTGTTTCATATAACTCAGTTTCACTAATATTGCACCTTTCCTTGGGCTTTTCTGAAAATATCACTTGTACAAGATTTTCGTGTGTGAGCAGATTCTTGAGAAGACTTGAGGTGCCCAATGTGTTTTATGTTGCCATGGTGCTTGCTCTTAGCTTCATCTGTCATGAGGGTTTTGTTTCTCATAGTAGTGTTTTCTCCTACCAAATTCCACTACACAACCTCTCCTACCCTTCAGTAAACCCTGCCCCAAACAGAGCAATTAATCTAGAACTGTGTTGTTCAGTACAGTAGCCATTAGCCATATATGGCTATTTCATTAAATATGGCCAATTAATTAAAATTAAATAAAATTAGAAATTTAAAACTCTCAGTTGCTGTAACCATATTTCAGGTGTTCAATAGCCACATGTGCTAGTAGCTTCTATATTGGACAGTGCGGATGTACAACATTCTGATCACCACAGAAAGTTCTATTGGATAATGCTAATCTAGAGTAATACTGCCAAATTCCAGCAGGACTATCAAGGTAGATGTAGGTACTCCAAGGCACATTCCTATCACATCCCTGTTGCCACTACAGAAAGTATAACTTCTTCATTATTCCAGTTGGCCATCTGGTAACTGTTAGATCAGGCGCACGTGCACGTGTACGTGCACATGCACACACACACACACACATTAATTCTTACAGACTGGATATTCTAAATTTACAAGGAGAAGGAAAAGCATTTTCCTAATTGCTCCGTTATCTACCAACAATAATAAAGCGAGTACCTTACATTATTTTGCAGAGAAGTCCCTCCCTTTCAAATTGTGCCCCTTGGGCCTGGCATAAATAAGAAAACAAACCCATTTCTGCAGCTATCTCAGTTAATGACAGGTTGCTCAGCTATAAAAGGATGCAAAGAAAACTTTTCTTATCTATTTCTTTTAAGACCCTAATTATGCTCTCACCTTCTTCCCAGTTCCTGCTGAGTCTGTAAACGTAGGAGTGGGAAGTCTCGCATTGGAAAGGCCTTCTTAGGTGCAGTAGTATTTGTTATTTTATACCTTAACCTCAAAGGAAGTCCTTCTTTTTCTTGGGATGGAGCACTTTAGTTCTCATAATTCTTCTCTGAAGTCATTGCAGAGTGGGTGGAGGAAGGTGAGGGTGATGCTTTGGTCTGAACTTTCTTGGTAAACTTACAAGTGGATCTATCAAAACCAGAGGGTTTTTTCTTAACCACACCACCCCCAGAATTCCATTTCCTGCAGATGTAGCAGCAGCACCCCTAGCCATCTTGGCCCGGCCTCTGGACCATGCCTTGGGAGGGCTCTGCCCTGTGCCTTGAGTTCCACTGGAACTTCTCCAGTGGAAAGAGTGAGTTACTTTGTCCTGGCGTGGTGGGCAGGCTTTTTCCTCTCTGACTTGGCTAAATGAAATGGGATTTAAGGTAGCTCTCCCTGTGGGTAAAACACATTTTGCTGTATGCTGGAGAAAGAGGTAGGCAGTGGTTTCATCTGCCACTACTACCTATGGATGTGAACAGAACCTCTGCTCCTGATGCAGACCCCTGGCCCTTTCCCAGCTCCTATTCTGTTTTGACTTCTGCACACCCCTTTTTCTGACCCTGATACTATTCCAGATCATTCTTCTTTCTCTAGTCCTGCCCTTGTTCTAGCCAGTGCCCCAGACCCAAGGTGAGCTAAGGGACAGTCTCTCAAAGTCTGGGCAAACAGCCTCGGGAAGTGGGTGTATGGCTGAGAGGAGAGAGGGAAGTACAGGGGGATAGGCATACAAACTCTGAATGCTTGACCTTCCATGGCCTTCCTTCTTTTCTGTCTTTGAACTTATTTCAACAGAGGAACCCTTATCATCTAGCCCTGTGGCTCTCTAGTACCTTGTACCTGCTTCCTGTCCCATAATTGTAGGCCTTTAGCTGTGGTGCAGGTGAGAGACCCATTCTCCCACCCTGAGGAGCCAGGAAGGCCCACCAGTATGGCAGGGAGGCCTAGGCAGAGATATACAGGAGAGCAGAGGCACCTGGAGCTAGGTCACCCATGGTCAGCAGGGCCTCCTGCAGAGGGAGCAGCCTCCTTTGGTCTTTGCTTGGCTGACTTCTAATGATCCTGTAAAAATTTGTTTTGTTTTTTAAGCACCCCAATGATACATGAATACACTGTTTTGTCAAATCTTACAAGAAGAGTACATCCTTTTTTTTTTTTTTTTAATAAAAAGAAAGTTATTTAGTCTTAAGATTGTAAAATTGTAAAGTTAAATAAAGTGACTGCCCTTTGGCTGCCCTGATCCCCTTCCCCTACTCCAGCTTCTACAAGTAACCACAATTCTCAGCTAGTTGTATATCCTTCCAGATCTCTTTCTATACCTTTACCTTTCCTTATTGTTTAAACCAGTTTGAGTTGTGTTTTCTCTTACTTAAATCTGAAAGTGTTCCTAACTAATTTAATAACAGTTGCCTCAGTGCTGTTTATTGAAAGGTTCTTCGTTTCATACTGACATGAAATGCCAGTTGTGTTAGACCCTGGCCAGGCCTGCTTCCTCAAAGACCCAGAGTAAACATGAACTGTAAACTCCCAAACTGTACAACTAGTTAAAGAACGATTGTCCAAGATACTGGCAACAAGACTTTTTAAGGCCTGGGATTTACATATTAGACCTACGTAATGTGACTCACTGAAAAGCAGAGTTCTTGCTTTCTTTGGTAGTGTAAGCTGTTTCTGGTGCTCACACAGGAAGGACTGTAAAGGGCAGTGAGTGCTTAAATCTGGACTCCTCTGACATGAGGGACATCTCATTTTATGCAGGCTGCCAAGAGCATTGAACTTGGGGGATGCCTTTGTGAGAAAGCAAGAAAGGTAGTGGGGAGCTGCAGCCCCCACATGCACCTTCATCTCAGGAACATCCTTTGTACTTATAATTGTTAACTGCCTTAGGAATAAGCCAAAGTAAAAGTATCCTTGTTACTTGTTACTAACCAAGTTAACATTCTCACCTATTCCTGAACCTAGACTTTGTGTTACTCCATAAACCTATAAATATGTGAGTCTGTTTCTGGACTCTTCATTCTGGCCTATAGATTTATTCATTTATCGCAATACCAGCACCACTCTGTTTTGATTCCTATTGCTTTATATTTTGGTATAATATAGGGCAAATCTTTCACCATCATTTTTCTTCAAAATGATCTGATATATTCTTCCATATGGATTTTAGAATCAATTTGTCAGGCTTTATGAGAAGTTCTACAGGGATTTTGATTTTTATAGAATTAGGATATAATTTATAGGCTGATTGGGGAGAATTGATTTTGTGATATTTGAGAAAGCTGCTGAATTTTTGTTTGTTCATCTTAACTCTTGGATTTTCTGTGTAGAGTCTTATATCGTCAGGATAGTGATTAAGAGCACATACTCTGAAGTCATACTGCTTGGATTTAAATTCTGGCTCTGTAACTTATAACCAAGCACCTCAACATCTCTATTACTTAATTTCTTCCCCTGTAAAAATGAGTTTAATGCTAATACCTACCTCACAAGCCAGTTGTGAGGATTAAATGATTTAAGATAAGTAAAGCATTGAACATAAAAGTATTCAGTAATAATGATAATCATCATCATTTATTTCAAAATAAGTTTATCTGAGGTTTTTTCAATTCCTACATCAATTTTTCTCACGTTGATGCATGTGCTGGAACTTCAATAGTCAGACTTTATTAGCACTGATAACCGATATCATCTTGTTCTTAACTTAATGGAATTTCTTCTGTTTTACTATTAAATATATTTACTATAGGTTACTGGTATAATTCTTTTCTTTTCTTTCTTTTTTTTTTTTTTGAGATGGGGTCTTGCTCTATCACCCAGGCTGGAGTGCGGTGGTGCAATCTTGGCTCACTGCAACCTCCACCTCCAGGGTTCAAGCTATTCTCCTGCTTCAGCCTCCTCAGTAGCTGGGATAATAGGCACCTGCAATGACATCTGGCTAATTTTTGTATTTTTAGTACAGATGGTGTTTCCCCGTGTTGGCCAAGCTGGTCTCGAACTCCTGACCTCAAGTGATCCACCCGCCTTGCCTCCCAAAGTTCAGGGATTATATAGGTGAGAACCACTGCACCCAGCCTTTTTTTTTTTTTTTTTTTTTTTTTTTTTTTGAGACAGAGTCTCAGTTTGTCGTCCAGGCCGTAGTGCAGTGGTGCAATCTTGGCTCATTGAAACTTCCACCTCCCAAGTTCAAGCAATTCTTGTGCCTCAGCCTCCAGAGTAGCTGAGATTACAGGCACACACTCCCATGCCCGGCTAATTTTTTTTTTTTTTTTTTTGGTATTTTTAGTAGAGATGGGGTTTCACCATGTTGGCCAGGCTGGTCTCGAACTCCAGACCTCAAGTGATCTGCCTGTCTCCCAAAGTGCTGGGATTATAGGCGTGAGCCACTGCACCCAGCCGGTTTCTGGTATAATTCTTGATCTTATTAAGGATGCTCCCCAGTAGTCCTAGTAGACAAAGAATTTTTCTCATAAATGGATGTTTCTGTTGAGATGATCATATTTTGATTAACCCATTATTGTGGAGAAGTACATTGGTAGATTTTCCATAATCAAATTTGCATTCCTGGGAACGACCCTGCTTGATCATGATCTGTTATTCTTTTAATTCAATTTGGTAGTGTCTTAGTCCTACTGAGTTCTACCTCAGGAAAAATTTTCACCAAAACTGTGCCTAGCCTCCAGGCTGGGTGGCATGTTCCTTCTCTGTGCACCCAGAGCACCATGTCTGTCTTTTTCTAACACCTCTCTAGTTTTGTGCTTGCAATGTGGTATTATAGTTACCTGTCTCCCTCAGTGGAATATGCCATTGTTGAGAGACAGACTTTTATCTTCTTCCTAATTGTATCCTCAGTGCCCGGATAAGGCCTGACTTAAAGCAGGCCTTGGGAAAATATGTCTAGTCTATGTGAAAGTACTTACCACTCACCTGACAGGGACAAGTGCCAAGTCCCCATACTAGCTTAGCTTTGTGGGCAGAGCCCTGGCCTTGTTGGTCCAGCTTATCACTCAGATAAGAGCCATGTCAATACTGGTGGACCCCGCTTGCTGTGGGAGCTGGGCAGCCAGATATGCTCACAGCTCCCTTCTTAGTTACACCTAAGCAGCCCGTGGGGAGCTCAGGACTCTCCATGCGCCTCCACATCTTCAGGCTGAAGATTCTCCATCACTTCCAAGAAAGCACACTCAAATGTGAAGGCAGATAAATCATTAGCACCCCGTGCTGGAGCTTGTTACTGTTCAACAGGGGTTGTCTTTCTGGGAACCTAAGACACTTCATGTGTACCTTAGCAGCAGCTAATGGGGGTGGATGGAAGTGGTCACCAGGCATTCCAGTCACCCAGGGATGCCTGGGTCCCTTTACCAGGAAGCAGCAAGAGAGGCATAATGGACACAACTCTGTCTTTCTTATAGAAGACGCCTATTTCAGGCCAGGCCTTTAACTTGCTGAAGGTGACGCCACTGAAGGGTCATTGTGCTTTGGTGAGGAAACCACTGCAACCAAGGCCATCCAGTGACAGAGTAGTGGGATCCCTCCTACTGGAGCAGGCAGGCACCTACTGTCCCAATAGTCTCATGTCAGAAACAACACTCAACATACATTGTCTTTTGTGCCCAGGTTGGGAGCTGGTCTGTGAGGACTGAGGGATCCCAGGTACCTTGAGGTCTTGTAACCATACAGTGGATGGACATAGACATAGCACCATCCTGGCAGATACTCCATGCTCATCGGTGCCAGGCTGCTCATCAACAGAATCACCCACCTCCATTCTGTCACCCACCAGGTATTTACTGAGACTCTTCTACGTGACATGTGCCGTTGAGGGTACTGGGAGAATAGCAGCAGACCTATAATACAAAAGCTCATGCCCTTGCGGGGGGATACCTGGTTTCCAGGTACACCCCCAGTTTGTCTCATGGTTTAGATGGCACTATTTATGACTCGCCAAGTTGTGACAAATGATCAGTGTCTTCCTTCTGCTGCTGCAGTTTATCTGTGCACAGATGCTGGCATCCTTCAATCCAGGTCTCAGGTTTGGGTCAGGGCTTAGCTTGAGGCAGTAGGAAGAACAGAGCTCTCTGGAAGGTTTAGGCAAGCTTGTCCAACCCATGACTCACAGGCTGGATACTACCCAGCACAGCTTTCAGTGTGACCCAACATAAATTGGTAAATTGGTAAACTTTCTTAAAATATTATGAGAGTTTTTTTTTTTTTTTTTGGCTCATCAGCTATCGTTAGTGTTAGTGAATTTTATGTGTGGCCCAAGACAAGTCTTCCAATGTGGCCCAGGGAAACCAAAAGATTGGACATGTCTGGTTTAGAGATTCAGATGGTTCCTTCAACTTCAGTTGTTGGTGTACAGGGATGGCCTCTGACTTACTCCACATCCTCAATCCGGCCACCGCCTGGTTTTCTGCACACAGGAAACACTTGGCAATGTTGGCTGAAACAGTGAGTGAGAGCCAAGTGCCAAGTGCTGGGCTAACCTCGCTCACAGCCAACTAGGCATAAAGTAACCAAGGCTGCAAGAGAAGTGGAAACAGATGCAGATGCTCCAAGCAGGCCAGACACTTGCCGTCCTCTCTTGGTGAGTCCTGTGCTCAGAAGGGGCACAATGGAAACGTGCTTGGGCTGTCCATGTGGCAGTCTCTCTGTGGCAGTGGAGAAATCTCTGGCCTGTGTGTACAGTGTGCGTGCAGGGGAATGTGCATATGTGTGCATATTTGCATGCATGCACATGCATGTTCATGTTGGCTCTGGTCCCCACAACAACACCATTATAGGGTCCTGCGTAGCCATCCTTTCTGCAGCGGGGGGAAAAGGGGTTCCTGACTGCTGTGTCACTTTTGGATTGTCACTGTTTTTTGTGTGCAGCACTCCTACCTCACCTACCCCACCCCTAGAGGCAGGCAGGGTGATGACTGAAGTATCAGGCCTGTGGTTTCTGTAACAGGAAGTGATTTAGATGCTGAAAGCTAATTTTAGATGAGTTGATATGGGGTTTTTAAACAATCTTTCAGGGTTGGTTTCAGGCTCAAGGCTCAGCCCCCTGCTCCTCTTGCCTAAAGGGGATAGGCAGTTTCCCACTGTCCTTTTCACTGTCTAGCTGGGTGAGCTCATGCCTGGCTGGGCAGGGCTCTTGAGTAGAAAGCCAGTGCTGATTTTCCCTGGATTTCAGAATGTGTAAGTCATTGTTTTTGGCCTTGAACACCAGGCAGAGTCCTGTGACTCAGCTCAGGCCTGACTCTAGGCCAAGCAGACACAGGACCTCTTATCCCTGGAAGAGAACTGCCTCGAGGCTCCCAAGGATCTTGTTAGGACAGAGATGTCCACCCTTAGAACCCAGGCTGAGGCCTGGGCCAGAGGTCAGATGAGGCTTCTGGGCCAAGAAAAGTATAATCTCGGGTGGCAGACACTTAGGTGGGGCCTCTTCTCCCAGTCAGCTCTGTCCTGAGCCTCTTAAAAGGGGTGGCTTTCTGACCCAGATGCCACACTAAGGATCCCATCCTAATTGAGCCCTGTAGATTGGGACTCCTGATAGCAGCAGACACAAAAGAAACTGAGGAGTAGGCACAGAACTCTGAGAGTTCTGTCCTCCTGGTGTTGAGGTCCCACTGGTTGGGGACCTTGGAGCCTAGTGGTTTCTGTCTCTGCCAAGGCCTGAGCACAAGAAATAGAAGGTTGGGCCTCCCTGGTCACCTCTGCAAGGGTCTTCAAAGGCCATTTTAATCTGCTATCCCATTCCCTAGGGCTTCCACAGCACCCCCTATACCAGAGAATGCTGTTCCCATGATCAAAGAAGCAGCCAAATCTCAGCATGCTAAGAGAGATGTCCCGGGGTTACATAGCTTCACTCAGGTAGCATTGGAGACAGCCAGGCGAGGAGCTGACCCTGCCCCGTAGTACTGACGGGATGCCCAGCATTCAGGGAGAAGAGCTCACTCTGCAGGTCTCATCTAGACAGCAGCCAGCCTCATGAACCCCTACCACAAACTGGGACCTCTGGAAAGCCAAGTATAAGTCTCTGCCAGTTCTTAGTCCACCCCTTGCTCTGCTTTGTGTTGAGGTGTAGCTTGGGAGATGAAGCCAGGCCTATAGGTCTTGGTTGGTATACAAGAAGAAACACTTCTGCCTGGAGAGGCTGTCGACGGACATTTCCAGGGACACACAGCAGACGCTTTCATGGCCTTTATGACCAGTCAGTCCCTTGTGGAAGACAAGTAGGACAGGATGGATGACTAGCTCAGAGCCAAGACTGAACTCAGACCACAGAAGAGAAGAGCATTCTCATGAAACCTCCAGTGTTCGCAGCACAATGACATAGAGGTAGATGGTGTGAGCTAAGCCCTGTTTTGAGAGTTCCATAGAAGGTGTCTTTGACCTATTTTCAAGGGCTGTGGTGGTAGGAGGAATTTTTGGCCACATCATAAAGAGTTTTGTGGCCACCTCTGATACACCTAGCTCAGGAAGTTGTAATTTTCCATGATTAGGTTATTAGTCACCAAAGTGATCGCTGCCCCCAGTCCCTGGCCGCTGTGCTGCAGGAGGCTCAGAGATGCCCCTCCAGCACTGCAGCCCTGCCTCCCCAGCTGCAGGTCAGAAGCCACGGAGGCCCTGAGTACTGATGGTGGGCCCTCTGGGTGCCTGCCTTGTTTGTGGAGCCCCACAGCCCCATTCCAGCTTCTTGAACACTTTGCCCACCCCAGGAGATTTAACTGGGGCAAGAAATCCTGTAAGATCTCAACAAAGGGATGAAGGTAGAATAGCTCCCAGAAAATCTACTCAAGGGAAGACCCATATACTCCAATGTATCAATAATGGTGAGGGACCCAGTCTGTAACTTTCTAGGGCAGTTTCATTTCATTTAAAAAATCTTAAGATGAAGGAATATATTAATGGAAGTAGTTCATGAAGCATTTTCAGGAAACCACACAGGACTCAGAGCTCCTTGCCCATTAGAAAGATGGGGCTGTGTCAGCCTGTGTGGCATTCACACCTGGATTCCCAGGGTGGGCTTCCCTTAGGAAGGGAGAATTAGGTGCAGCCCATCTCTCTGTAGGAATCTCACCTGGTGGGCCCCTTCTCCCAAACTCCTGGAGTGTCTCACCCCAGCTCCTGGGCTCGACAGGGTGCCTCTGAGGAGCCTACCTGCTGTTGGAATTAGCGGAGCACTGCCAGACTGAGGAGCAAGGAGAGCCTGCCCCTGGGCCCTGCTACCAAAGCCTTGGGGGCATCCATGCTTTGCTTGCCAGTTGGTGGCAATTAGGTGGCATTAGGAATGTTTGTTGTTTCTAATTATTTGTTGGTTTGTTTGTTTGAACAAAGGCCTTTTTTCCAAAGGCCTGCATGCTGCCTTGATTCTGGAGGAGCCAGGGATTGGCCCAATGACCCAAGTGTTTGGAAGTCTGTAAGGGCCCTTCATGCCTGTGAAGTCACAGAAGTAGGTAATCACCCACCTACCCTCCCCAGGTACCTGATGCTGATGTGGTCAGAGAGGGTTGAGAAATAACTCAGACTCAAAGCCTTAGACTGCCTTCTCAGGGTATACTGTCTTCTCAGGGTGTAACTGCCTTCTCAGGGTATAACCGTCATCTCAGTATAGAGAATTCAGGAAGAAGATGCCTTGCCACACATGAGGAAGTGGGAGTGGCAAATGAGCAGGCATTGCATTCAGGGCAGGTTTAGAGGAAGGTTTGGCGGGTGAATGATGGTTTGTGTACAAACCACAAACAAGAAATTGAGAGGACAACTGGGTATAGGTGAGGTGACTACTCTGCCCTCAGAAAAGTGGAAGTCTGAGTTCATGGGGAAATGCCTCTTAAATAACACAGAAGGGCAAACTCCAGACATTAGTGAAACCTTCTTTGTTAGACATCCTTTTCAGGGGTTTCTCATACTTCCCCACCCACCTTAATCAACAGTGCTGACCACAACTGATACCTTTCTGGGTGACTCAGGGCCAGTGCTCAGGCTGGCCACTGTGCGTTGAATCCAGCTGAGGATGCAGGTGCAGCTGGAGGAAGGACTAGCCCTGAATGGGCACCAACCCCAAAAGAGTCCTCTGACTGTCACTCAGGCAAAAGTTCCACAGTCACATTGCTTTTGGATCCTCTGCCTCATTCTTCCTGAGAGGTATTTGGTGAAAATAGCCAGACCTCTGGAGTGGGAGACACCTGACTCCTGTTCCTGCCGCTTCCTCCTTCCTGCTAGTTGCCAGACCTTGGACAGTTTGGTAACTTTGAATTTGCCCCTGTCAGATTCATTCATTTACTTACGCACTCACTCACTCATTCACTCAACATAAATTCCTGAGCAGCTTCCATGTGCCAGGTACTAGTTTAGGTACTTGGGAGTGATCAGTAGAGGAAATAGGTAAGTGTTCCACCTTTAGAAATGTGTATCACAGCATGGGAGGTACAAAATAAACAACAAAGCTGTTAACAGGTTAGAAGATGGTAAGTGCTATGGGGGAAAACAGAGCAAGATAAATGGTGCTTGGAGTGGTGGCAGAAGGGGCTGCAATCTTAAACAGTATGGACATGGCAGATCTCTGAGAAAGTAACATCTGAGCAAAGACTTGAAGGTGTTGAAGGCATTAGCCCCTTTTAGGCACAGGGAAGAGCCAGTGCAAAGGCTCGGAGGCTGGTGTGTTCAAGGAGCAATGTGGAGGCAAGTGTGACTGGAGCAGAATGAGTGAGTGGGGAGGGTCACAGGGGAAAAGAGAGGGATGGAAAGATAAAGGGGAAGATGATGCGGACCTTGTAGGCCACTGTGGGAACTATGACTTTTCTCTGGTAAAACACAGAACTCCGAGAGGGTTTTGAACAGAGGGTGTGATCTGACTGGAGTGTAACAGGATCACTCTGGCTGCTGAGTTGAGAATAGATTATAGAGCAGGGAACAGGTAGAAGCAGAGAAATTAGCTAGGCTTCCACTGAAGTATATATTCTAGAAGATAATAGTGGCTGGAATCATAATGGATTCAGTGGAAGTGGGGAGAAATGAGAAGTGTTGGATTCTGGACCTATTTTGGAAGAAGAATCATCAGCATTTGCTGATGGATTAGATGTTGAGTATGAGAGAGAGGTCAGAGTCAAGGATGACTCCAGGGGTTTTTGTCTGAGCAGCTGGAAAGAAGAATTTGATATCAACTGAGACAAGAAGACTATAGGTGGGGCAGGCATGAAGGGGAAGATTAGGAGTTCACTTTAGTGCACATAAAATGGGATAATTAAACTTCACAGGCTGTAGTGAGGGTTAAATATGATAATATATGATAGGCCTTAGCACTAGCACCTAGTTAGCTCTTCGTAAATGTCACTTTCCCTTTTTCTTTCTCAAAGAGGTGGTGAAGCATGAACAGTTGGGGTCCCCAGACCAATTTGACTAATTGCCTTTCCGTAGAAATAATGTGCCAATCAGATGCCAAGACAGCCTCCTCCCTGTGGTTTTCTCACTCTTCAGGACACTTTCACTGTTGCTAACAGGGTCTTTAGATTTGTCAAAGGTTTCTCAGTGATGTTGACACACTGGTGTGATGATGAGTTTCTGCATCAGGGGCACTGTGGCGCCCAGACAGCCTCCATCTCTGTGCTCACTGTTTCCATATCAGTCACCCTGCTGGTGTCAGATGAGCAAGAGGCATGATCTCTTCAGCAGAACAGTTTGGTTCTGCAGACACACACACCCACATCCATATCACCCCTTGACCCCCCACCCCCAGATTGTTATGGGACTGTTGAAAAATTACTTACCTGTGAGGTAGGTACTGTTAGTCCCATTTTATAGATGAAGAACAAAGGTTCAGAGAGGCTTGTTATATGAATTAAGTGAGTGAGTACATGCAAAAGTGCTTAGTAGCATTGCGCCTGGAACTTAGTAAATGATTGAGAATGGTTAACTATTGTTAGTAAATGTTAACCATTGTCAGTAGTTCAAGAAAGGAAGGAGTTTCTTCAAAACTACACTTTTGTTATAAAAGATAGTAAGCTGACTTAACATTAGGTCACAACTTTATCTTAGCTATTTGAATCATTTGATTCTGAATAATATTGTTGGTATGTGGCACATCACAATTTTTAAATGAACAAAACAAAAAGGGTTATAGTCTGTATAGTAGAAGCATTTTCATACAGGGAATAGTTGGATATGCTTGTCTTTATGGATGAGAAAATCGAGGTACCTGGAAGGATGCTACCCAAGGGCCATCTTTGGATATGGGATGCTGTTTACTTGTATGAATTTTTAACAGTAAACAGAAATCCGTCTTAGGACAGTAGGCTAGTTTGTAAAGATGTCTCTGAAATGTCCGAGTAAGATTTGTGTGTTTTCAGTGGTTACATTGCTTCATCTGAGGGGCCACCTGACTGTGCTGCCACCATGATGGACAGCCCAAGGCAGGGTGCATAAGATAGTGAAGCCTAGCAAAATAGATTCCTTAGAAGTGCCCAAACTTCCCTCTTCAGCTGAGGTTGGTGACCGCTCAGACCCAGAGCCGTGCACACTCTTAGTCATTTGCCCACTGTCTGAGAAAGCCTTCTCTCCAGGTAGAAACACAAGAACAACTCGAGATTTGTAGTGTCCCTCTCAAGCTTGTCCGATCCATGGCCTGTGGGCCACGTGCGGCCCAGGACAGCTTTGAATGTGGCCCAGCACAAATTCGTAAACTTTCTTAAAACTCTTATGAGACTTTTTTTTTTTCTTTTAAGCTCATCAGCTATCATTAGTGTATTTTATGTGTGGCCCAAGACACATATGGGGAAGCCAAAAGATTGGACACCCCTGCTCTATACACTGGTTGGTGGTGAGTGAGGGCTCAGGTAAACATGAGACATCTTTGACAGCTTCAGGATAACAAAATCTTTAGGTACAGAAGTTCTACTTGCAGGCCTCCTGTAGAACTGGCATATATGAGAACAGGAATCTCATCTTTGTTCTGTTTAAATCCTGGAGATTTGATTCATGGCTCCTGCCAGTGTGGATATTTGCATGTGAATCTCAAATACACTGGCTTCAGTAGCCTGTAAAACAGTTCAAGAGACAGACCAGCTTCCCGAATGGTCTCTCAAGAAAGCTATAAAATTGTGCAGAAGCAGAACATTTGAGTACCTGCCTTTCAGCCATGATGTCTTCTATATTGGAAGCCTAGTATCATCCTGATTCAACTACATTTTCCTGGACTCATTCTTAGAGTCCAGGGCAGCTCGATTTGAAAATGGCATAATTCTCATACTCTCTGACCATTGGGGTCCCACTACCGGGTACCAAATCATGATGGGGGTATTGCTGGATGTGTCACAGACATCCACCCTGCCCCACGCCACTGAGATTTGCTGATTGGAGTGACTTTAATGGACCATTTCTGCCCCAACACTGAATGCTCACACAAGGCCCTTGACTCTTCCCTGATATTCCCATTTATGCTTCAGCTGTCCTTGCTTCCATTTCTTCCCCCTTCACCTTGGCATCCCTAGCCCTCTGCTTTGGTATCTTTGTGTCTTGGATGCTAAGTGGAGAGGAGAGCTCTCTTTGGTGGTGAGCAGGGGGTGAATAGTGGACCTCTGATGACAACTGACTATCTCTCCTCCTGGCAGCCGCCTTCCCTCGGCTCTGCACCACTACCACTGTTCAAACACTCCTCTCTGCCCTCCCCATGGCCAGGAGCTCAAAAGATGCTGCAGACCAGGAGGATTCCAGCTTGGGCACATTATGACCAATGGGCTACAACTTTAGTGGGCATCATCTGGGTATCAGCTTGGATTATGACCACCAGGTCAAAGTGCTGAGTGCCAGACAGTCAACAAGCAGCTGCTATGGCATCCACCTGTCAAAGTTCTGTCAGTTCAAGATACAAGAGCACCAGGTGGAAGGGCACTTGCTGCATGTCAAGTTCAGTGTTTTTTATGGTCAGGGTCAGAGTTCCCTGCAAGTGAGGACAGAACCCAGCTAGACCTGGCCCCAGGGCTCCCTTGCGGTCTGTTCCCACTTCCTTCTGGATACTTCTGGCCCTGTCCCAGGGCATTTGACAGGAGCCAAGTACCTAGGCCAACTGAGGAGCAGAGTATAGAAGTGTTGAAAAGCCTCCACCTGCCAAGACCTTGAACACTGAACCCAGCCAGCCTCCTGTGCCCCAGCCTCTGTCCTCTATTCCTTTGTGAGCCCTTCCTTGACCACTTCTCCTCCTTTTTACCCTCACTCTCCAGTTCAGGCCATCAACTCTGGCAAAGCAAATATAAAAACCTCACTGATCCCCTTACTGACTTTTGGCCAGCACAATAGCCTAAGGGATCCTTTAAAAACATAAATCCAGCTTCTTCTTGTCAGTCAGGTCTCAGCCAAATGTCGCCTTCTCAGAAAGGCTCCCATCGACCATCTAAAATCTTCCATGCCATTATCACATATTCTATTTATTTTATTTTTATTTTAAAAATAGGTTTAAAGGGCACAAGTACGGTTTTGTTACATGGATATATTGTGTAATGGTGAAGTTTGGGCTTTCAGTGTAGCCATCACGTGAATAGTGAACATCGTACCCAATAGGTAATGTTTTAACCCTCACTCCCTCCCATCTCTTGAAGTCTCCAATGCCTGTTATTCCACTCTGTATTTTATTTTATTGTATCCACTGACATTATCTTGAGCATTCTTTTGTTTACTGCTTTACTGTCTTCTTTACTACCTTGTAAGCATCAAGAGGGCAGACAATTTGTCTCACTTGGTCCTAATGCCCAGGACAGTGCCTGATAACATGGTAAACTGGTACTCAAAAAGTATTCACTGAATGAATGAATGAATCCATTCTTAAGAAGAGCTCACATTGCCAGTCACGGGGCTGTCAAGCAGTCCTCAGGCTGACTTGAGTGCTGAGTGGAGAGGAGCGCCTCTCCTTGCGGTGAGCAAAGCATGAGCCTGCCATAACCCCAGGAGTTATGGGGCAAGGCCTCTTGGCCTAGTGGATGCCAGCCAGTAGGCCACGTGTCTCTTTAAAAGCAGCAGGAAGCCAAGTCCTGGAGATAAGAAGTGTGGCTGCCAGCGTGATAGAGGTGGGAAGAGAGCCGGAGGGTGAAGGGTGGGGGCTGCTGGGTACCTCTGTGCTGCTCCCTGGGGATGCCCAGACCTCTGTGGCTGGCTGGCCAGCACCACATGCTTCCTGTGGAGAGCGAGGAGAGGAGATCCCCTCCAAAGGCCCTGGAACTGGGACTGCCCCAGCAGCCTCACCCTTGTCCTCACTGTGGTGGTTAAGACACAGGGCTACTGTCCCTCTTCTCTGCCATTCATGGACACTAGGGCAGCTGCCATAGGGCAGGTGTCATATCCATGTGCTCTCTGCCCCGGCTCCTGTGCTCCTCTGTGTTTTAGACTCTTCATTGGTACAATGGGTTCCTCCACACTGGTGATTGTAAAGAGTCTGGGAGGAACTGAGGGCTAGAGTCTCAAGGAGGAGTGAGGGTCTGGAGGGCTGAGATACTAGATAAGAGAGGCAGCCCGGGTGTGGTGGATGGGCTGGCAGGGGCTAGCTAGCATTCGGATGCAACATAACAAAGACCTGGCATCCCTTTCAGTGTCTCATCCCAGCTGGTTGATGCCAAGTAGCAGGAAGAGTGATGGAAGGGCACCTGAGGAGTCTCAGAGACTTTGGTTTATGTGTTGTCTCTGCCACTGTCTGAAATGCCACAGGTCATTTCTCTGCTCACAGCTTCAGTGATGCGTCTGTGAAAGGGGTCATGTTCTCTCTCTCACATGATCGTGGTGAGCATTAAGGAAATTATGTAAGTCATTTCAGTGACTCTTCAGGCTTTAGCTCCCCATTCCTGCTGGGGTCATCTCCTAGGATAGTGAGGATGTCTGTGGACACAAACTAAGGAAGCCAGAAAACCGCTGTCCTGACTCAGTGTCTTGCCCCACCCTGGCCTCTGGCCCAGATTCTGGAGGCCTTAGTCAGGGGGTGGGGGTCTGTTTGCCCAGAGCTGGGGTTTCCCTATAGATCCTGTGGGACAGAACAAGTGCAGCCCACTGGAAAGCCCTTGAAACAGTTGGATGTCACCCTGTCTGAGAGGAGCTTAAAGCTGCCAGAATGGACTGATGGACTGGTTGGATCCGCCCCCTTGGGAAAATCCAGGCATGAGCTGTCACTGGACCTGAGTACAGTTCCTGTCCATCCTGCACTAGCAAGGCCATGGGGAACACTCAGAAGGGGAGGCTTCCCCTGAAACCTGCTTAATATACAGCTTGTCCAAAGGTCCCAGCCCCTAGCCACCTGAACAGCCAGGACTGTTCCATTTCACTATCCTCCACAGGCCTGCCCCAAGGCCCCTGCCAACAAATGTCACTTCACCCCCGCACCAGCCTGCTTCCTCCAGGATTGGTATTTTCTGACTTCTGTATCTTTCATGGCTTCTATGATGCCACTGCTCCTGTTTCTCTTTCTCCTCTGTGACCAGTTCTTACAAGCCTCTCACACAGCTGTCTCCTCCTCTGCCCATCTTCTAGGTTTCCAAGTTCCTTGGGGCTTGGTCCTTCTCTCTTTGGCTACCCTACAGGTCTCAAACTTGTGGTCTAAAGGCCAAATCAACGTCTGCACCCTCCAACAAGGGTCCCTACCTTTTCTTAACCTGCCACCCTGCAAACAACACCTCAGACTAGTGGTGTTCCCAGACATGTTTCTGCATGCCCCTCTTTGGGGAGAAGCTCCACGATTATGGAGCCATCCTAAATGCGAGCTACTAGGTTCAGAATTCTTTGATCTAGCTTCAGCCTATCCCCGCCACACCTCTTACCAGGTCACCTGGCTTGGTTGAAGGGCTTTCTTTAAGGCATCCCATCACAAGCATGTTTTTCTCTGCCCCTTTGCCACCTGGCAAACGACTCCTCCTCCTTTCATAGACTGACGAAGAAGCTATAGCCGCCCCAACCCAGATGGTACTGAGTCTGCTCACTACTGCTCGGGACAAAAGCTGCCTGACAGGTGTCTCTGATACCTGGTGGCTGAGATACAGTGAGTACTCACTATTAGATGGGAAGAGGGACCCTGTAACCATTTCTCCTGAGGAGTTGAGTACCTGAGAATGACAGAGTGAGGCTCTTCCTTGGGCTTATGTGTTGCAATAGGAAAGCAACAGAACCCCAGTTGCTGGGGTTGCGGTGGGGAGCGTGGTTTGTGAGCGTCAGGCTCTGACCCATCTGCCCAGGGACAAGATTTGTACAGGCTTTTTAAGGTGGTCTTGTGGATGCCGTGATACACAGCTCAGCCCCCTTTCCCCCCCGCCCCCCTGCTTTATGAATGAAAGATTTATTTCACCAGCTGGTGGGAGAGCTGCCAGAAGACAGCCCCAGCTGTAGCCGTATTTTGGCCTGCCGCTAAAACATAATTGCCTTGTGTAAGGTCACACCTGCTTCTGCAGGGAGCCCACATCTACCAACTGATAAATATGAAGGTATGAAGGCTTGGCTCCCTCTCCTTCTTAGGAAAACTCTGAAGGATCATCACAGATGAACTCTCCTGGTCTCAGCTGGAACCTCGACTGGAACTGCATGGTAGCTCCACTTCTCCTTTTGCCTATTCCTGTTTCAGTCCTCATTTCCACTGATGTTGACCCCAAGAGCTTTTCCTAATAAAGGTCCTGCATGCTCATACCTACTCAGTTTGTTTCCTATAGAACCTAATCTACGGCATCTGGCTTTAGGAGTGATAGAAAAAAAATGAGATGCTAAGATGTGATTTTGGAGCTGGATCACCCACTGTTGGCTGCCAATGAGGACTCCCTTCACAGGTGGCAGGTGAAGCAGATGGCTTTTGGCCCATGGTAATAGTGCAATTGTTAAAACTTTTACCCATGTTGGAAAAGAATGCATTAGATGGTGCAGTGCCTCAGGTGTTTGAGAAATATGGGGGAATTAGCCACTTCAAGGACAATAGAATTGCTAAGGTTGACTAACTTTCAGTAAAAGATAATGAAGAGCTTAGAGTGATTAATTGGCAGTGAAAACATAAGCGTGAAAGCCATAGGCCTCTTTGGTGCATCTGTAGAAAAGAAGAAAAAGCAGAGAATCAGACCCATACTTTTGTCAAAGTAGTTAAGCTTCAAAGAAGGTTATATTCCTAACCAAGGCAGGTCTCCTACACCAAAGGCAGAGCCCTGGTTGGGGAAGAATGAGACCCTGACACATGGGAGGAGGACCTCTGTTGCACCTGAATATCTTGAATCCTCAGATTTCACTAAACACTCTGGACCTGGAGAAGTAACCTACTCATCTCTATTAAGAGCTAGAATTTGCTTCTTACTTTAAAAAGAAAATGCAGAGACTTCTGTCCTGCAAGACATGTTCTCTCATTCCTCCGGGATTTGCTCCCATGTTACCTGTTTGTGCTAGGCCAATAACTAGGGTTAAGTCAAAACCCAACCTGGCCAGACATGCTGAACTTGATAGTGTAGAAAAGGACTATACCTCAAAGGAAATTCTGTTCCTATCCAGAAAGTACTAGCGGGAGCTTGGAGAGTATGCACAGGACTGGATTCTGGACCAAGGCAGTGGAACAGAAATTTGAACAAAAGAGTCTATGGATATGGGAACATTCTTCCAGGATAAAGTATTTAAAACTGTGGCAAGACCCCAAGAGATGGTGCAAATACATCATTAGGATGGCTCCTAGAAGCGTGGAAAGAGGATGGCCCATATTAACTGAAGGTAGCCAGAATGACTGTGGCAGACTATGAAGGACGTGGGTATGCAGGAATAAATATACTAAGCAAATTCAGAATACTTGCCTGAGGGCCAAGAAGATACCAAACAAGGAATATGTTGGAAAGAAGGGCACCAGTATCATCAAGAACTAAAATGGTGGCTAAAATAGGCCAGCACTGACAGGAGATGTCACAGAACTGGGCTCACTGATAGCAGCAGGGGTGATAGGACTCCGAAATAATAGAGGCCAAGTCATAGCACCTAAAACCTCACAAGTCTGATGGGCTCAGTTGTCTGAGTGGCAAGATTAGAATGATGGTTGAGAGGGCCTGACTCCCTGGGAGTTAGGGAAATGGTTAATAGAACATAGCATCTCGAAGGTCACAATGGATGGCCAGCCAACAATGCTGAGGGTTATTCTGTGCAAGAGAAAGAAATCAATCATGGATAATGAGTCCGGTCACCCCAATAAAAAGTCACCTGCCGAGTTTCCAGATCTGACCCAGTTTTCAGACTTAGAACCTACTGATTGAAGAAGAAGCCAGATCTCCCAGAAGGAAGAGTCCCACACCACCACAGCAAGTGTGCACGATAACGATTTCCCTAGCCCTTTCCCAAGGGGACCTGTGGGCACTTAACTTGGATAACTACATACTAGGAAAGAGAATATCCAAACATGTGAAAGACTATTGAACCTGGGATTAGAATTGACATTGTTACCTAGGTACCTGAAGTAGCACAAAAATCCTCTCATTAGAATGAGGGGTATATGTGGGCCAGGTGAGAGATTCCTGGCCCGAGTTCTGCTAATAGCAGGCCCTCTGGGTCCACAGACCCACAGTGATATAATCAGATCAACACACTTGATAATTAGCACAGCCCCTACATTGGGTCCTTGGCCTGCATGGTAAGAGTAATCATAGTGAAGAAAGCCAAGTGGAAGCCTTCAAAACCTTCCCATTCCAGCCAAAATAGTAAATCAAGAACAATATCGCATTCCAGGGTTAATGGCAGAAATTATTGCCACCATTAAAGACCAAGAAAGGAGTCCATCACATCTTCATTTAATTTACCAGGAAAATCCAGTTAAATCCTGAAAGATGACAGCAGGCTACTACCAATTCAGTAGTAGCCCCATTTGCAGCCACTGTGCTTGCCAAATGTGTCTTCACTACAACAGATTAACGTGGCCTCAGGCACACAGTGTGTAGCTGCTGGTTTGGTGAATCCATTCTTTTCCACCCCTGTTAGAAATTGTTTGCATTCACTTGGGACAAACAACAGTTCAAATTGCCAAGGCAAAGTTAACTCTCGTGCCGTCTGTCACAACATAGTTGCAAGAGGTCTGCACCACCTAGGCATCCTGCAAAACATCACACTGGTCTACTCTATTGATCATATTATGCCAATCAGACAAGACTGGTGGCCATGGCAAAACACATGCACTCCAGAAGATAAACCCTATGAATATTCAGAGCCTGCCACATCAGTAAAGTTTTTAGGAATCCAGTAGTCTGGAGCATGCAGATAATTTCCACCAAAGTGTAGGACAAATCACTATGTCTTGTACTTCCCACCACGAAGAAGGAAGCAGAATGTTTGGCAGGCCTCTTAGGGTTATGGGTGCAACCTATATGGATGCAACCTATTACACACTTGGGAATATTACTCTGAACCACATATCTGGCAGTGACACAAAAGCCTGCCATCTTTGAGTGGGGCCCCAGGCAGGAAAGGGCTCTTTGGCTGTAGTACAGGTAGCCCTGCCATGTGGGCCATATGAGTCATCAGATACTGTGGTTTTAAAGGTATCTGTACTGAGAAAATACACTGTCTCTAGGATTCTGGAACAAGGCCATACCATCTGCACTGGAGAATTACATACCTTTTGAAAAACAGCTCTGCCATGCTTCTGAGCCTCGGTAGGACTGGAGGGCCTGACTCAGTGACCATGCAGCAAGAACCACCATGATGAATTGGTTTTTGTGAGACCTACTAAGTCATAATGTCAGGTGGGCTCAACAGCAATCCATAGTAAGATGGAAGTGGTACAACTGGAACCAATGAGCAGGATTGGAAGACACAAGTAAGCTGCAGGTACAACTGACCCAGAACCCTGTACCGTCCAACTCCAGGACCCCAAAATCTTCCCCCAGCTCACATCTATGGCTGCATGGGTGATCCTTTGTGTCCAGCTGATGGAGGTTGTAAAAGCTCAAACTTGATTCCCAAATAAGTTCAGATACAATACTTGGCCTCAAGGAGATCAAGAGGCCACCCCACTGCTAGTTGACTACATTAGCCTTCTTAAACCCCAGACGGGCCAATGATTCATTTTGACAAGAATAAATACACAATTTAAGTATGGGGTTGCCTTTCCTGGCTGCAGGGCCACAGCCAACATCACTATCCAAGGGCCTTCGGAGTTTTTTATTCCCCTGGTATGGGATCTCACATAACACATCAGACTGAGGGATCTACTTTATGTCAAAGAAAGTGGAAGCACAGGTCCATGACCATAGGATCTGCTAGTCATATCACATATTACACCACTCAGGTGTTTTGTTAGTTTGGTAGAATGTTGGGCAACAGCCTGTTGATGGCATAGTTGAAGCACTGGCTTGGGGGTGCTACTTTACAGGATAATGAGCTGTCCTTCAGGATGCAGTTTTCACTATAAATCAAAGACCTTATATGGAGCTGTGTTCCAGTGGGTATAATACAAGAGTTTCAGAACCAAGAGATAAAAGCAGGAGTAGCCCCCTTTACTATCATTCCCAGTGACCCACTTGGAAAATATATGCCTCTCATCCCTGCAAATCTGGGCTCTGTGGGTTTGGAGATCTTGGTTCTCCAGGAGGGAACATTTCCAGCAAGAGTCCCATTAGACTATCAGCTAAGGATGCTGCCAGGGCACTTCAGCCTTCTTGTGTCTAGGGACAAGCAGGAAAGAAGAGGAGGTGCCATCTTGGCAGGGGTACCTGAGCCTGATCATCAGGAGCTAAGACTACACGGTGGAAGCAGGGAGGCATACATGTAGCACCCCGGTGATCCAGTTGGATACCTCTTTATTACTCCCTTTCCCAATGTTTACAGTAAATGGACAAGTGCAACAATCCCAGCCTGAGATGGAATCAGATCCCTTAGAGATGAGGGATTGGGTCATGCTACCAGGTAAGCCACCAGGATGAGCAAACGTGCTAACTGAGGGTGAGGGGGAATCTGAAGTGGATAGTAGAGGAGGAGATGATGAGTGTCATTTGTGGCCCTGAGATAACTGCAACAGCAGGGACTGTAGTTCATTGTGAACCTTCCTCTTCTAAGTCTTCTCCCAGGAGTAGAAGCCTACTGGAACCATTGGTGTGCTAGAGCTGGCTACTTGCTTGTGAGATCCCATTGCTAAAGTTGTTGCCAGTCTGTTTTTAAACTGTTGGTAGCTTGATGATGGTGGGAGTATTTATACCATGACAGTGTTTTTTTTTTTTGTTTTTTGTTTTTTGTTTTTTTTTGAGAACCAGTTATTGATAGCACAGCACTAGAATCCTGGAGGAGCTGCTCCCAGAACCGGTGGGAAGTGTTTATATGAAGAAGTGGATCCAAAAAGCTCAAAGGGTGGACTGTGGTGGATGCTGTGATATGCTGCCCTGAACACCCTTCAGGAGTCCAGGTCTGATTGCTCCTGCTGAAGAAAATGTCCATGCCTAAGGTCATGCTTCCTTCCAGGGGCAGCTTATATCCAATTACTGATCAAACTGAAGGCATAAAGGCTTGACCTCCTTGCCCCAACATAGGAAGAGTCTGAAGGGCCATCCCAGCTCTAGAAGTCTCCTTAGGATCAGCTGAGACTTTTGTTGTGACTGTATTTTGTCCAATTTCTCCCTCTGTTCATACCTGCTTCCTTCCTTTCCCTTCCATGAGCAGTCCTTCAAGCCAGTTTCTGTCTCAGAGTCTGCTTCCCAGGCAACCCAACCTCAGGCAGGCAGACTGGTCATGCTTTCAGCACAAAGGTCCTCTGAAAGTAGAAAAACCTCAGCTCACCCCAGGGGAGTTCTTGGACCCTACAGGTTCAGAGCAGAGTGTGTTCAAGTCAGCCTTAGTCTCCGCAGCTATGAAGGGGACTAATCACCCCATCCTCGCCCGGCCTGGAATCGCTCCCCTGGGTCAAAACCTTTTAGGCCCTCAGGCCTCTGGGGCCTGAGATCATGAGGGGTGGTAAGAAAAGAAGGTGGCCAGGTAGAGCTCAACATCCTCTGATAGTCATGGAAATGCCGGACTGTAGCCTCTGCTGGGCACTGCCCCCTGTGCCCACAGTCTGGACTCATAGTGGTTCCTAAAAAGACCTTTTCCATGACAAGCACAGCCACTATGCTGTGAGTAGGTGGCCCCAGGAGAGAGATCTCTGCCCCACAGGCCGGGAAGGGGAGGAAAAAAACAGGAGAATGGGTTGATTCTTGAGTCTGACTCCAGGGGCAGTGAGGGCCACAACCTGCTGCCTTCCTGGGCCTTGTGGGGTTGAGGGCATTGTAGTCCTGGAGAGGTGGGTCCCAAGAGTCCCACAGAGCCTCTGATCACAGTGCCAAGAGGAGGAACCTCCAAGAGAATTGGGATCTACAGTCAGGGGCTGAGCTCAGAGACAGAGCGGCCACATTTTAACCCGACCATAGCTTGCAGCTGTGTCTCTGTCTGTCCCTGCCAGGGGTTCTTACCAAGTCCGCCATCTCATCTATGTCCGTCAGTCTTTCGCTGTCAGCGTTCCCGCTTGTCTCTCCATCTGTCCTTTCTAGGCTCTCGCTGAGTCTAACTGTCTGTCAGTGTCTGTCCATTTACTCATCACTGCCAGGAGCCTGAGCTGTGCCTATCTGTTTGTCTGCCCCTGTCATGGTCCTGCTGTGTCTGTCTATCTGTCTGCTTGTGACACCTGGTCCTTCAGCCTGACAGAGTCTAAGGTCAGATGCTTCTTCCTAATAGGGGGGTTCATTGAAACTTGGGGACCCAGGCCCACGACCATTTTTGTTTGGTCTCAGAGCCCAAGGCTGCATATCTCTGTCCCTCAGCCCCATAGGCACAAGAACCTTTGGTGTGACTGTAGCCCAGGGTATAGCTCGAGGCTCTGGCAGCTTCCTCTTATTTCCACCTGGGTTCCAGCACTGGTTGCTGTGCTTGTCCAGGGCTGGATTGGTGAGAGAGGCATTAGGGTCTGTCTGATTCACAGCACTGCCCCTAGTCCTGAGAAGAGAGAGAGCTTCCATTGCAGTTGAGGACTGAGAGGCACCCACAGAAGCTGCCCCAGAGAGGTCCCAGTGGGAGAAGGGACCTGAGGGCTGTGGAGTTCACTCCGGGACAGCTTCCTGGAGTGTGAGGGGAGAGGGGAGACTATGAGTTATCCTGTTATTGTGTTGTTTCTGACTGTGGCTCCAGCCCAGTTGCTGCTTCCCTGGCCTCCCTTCCCCACCCTTCCCCAGCACATGACCTCACCCTTATCCAGTCTGGTGGAGGAAGAGGCCTGGGTAGGAGCCAGGGCCTCCACCAGGAGAGCTTGGGGCTGCCCCAGGCCTAGCTGGAGGAAGTGTGACACATTCCCAGAGAGCTGGGCTTCCCTGCCTCCTGCAGCTTCTTTTGAGATGGTTCCCGAATCCGTTAAGTGGGAAAAAGAGCTGGCAGCTGTGCTGGTGTTGGGCTCCCAGTTCCCCTGGCTCCTGGATGGCCCCAAGGGCCTCTTATTGGCTCCCTCACAGATGTTATTTTTGATAAGAATAATGCAGACAATAGCCCTGGCTGTGGACTGAGTACCTGCTTATAGCCTGTGGCTGATCTTGACCCCAAGAGCATTTTCTAAACTTTGGAAAATTGGATGTTGCCTTTCCATCCAGACTTCTGTAGAACCTGTGTGCATTTCTTTTATTCAAAGGTGAAAAGAGGCTCACTTGCATCAGACTCTGGAACATAGTCACTGCTGGCACTTGATGCCATGAGGGGCCCTCCTCGGAGCTGGGGGATAAAGCAGTAGTTCAGAGCAGAGACCCTCACAGTCCCCTGAGGAACAGATGACAGTCCACCCCTGTGGCCTAAGAGGTGGGCGGGCTAGCCTCAGAGTAGGTGTTGAGGAAGAGGGGGCCCCAGTGCAGGACCTCTCCACCTCCCGCTGGACATTGGTCTTACCCCATTGTGGGGACAGATGTCAACCATTTGGCTGGGGTGCGTTCCAGGCAGGGGTAGCAGATGACGGTGGCAGTGCTGTGGCTGTTTCGTGTTACTGGTGTCCAGGGCTGATATGAAGGAGATGGATGGTGAGTAATGAGGCTGGAGGTGTCTTCAGGGGCTGACGGGGCCAGGGCAGTAAGGGAGGGTCTTAGGTCAGACCAAAGGGCTTGGAGTTCATGCTGAGCTGGCAGGTAACCCTTATGACACACAACTAGACTAACCCCTAAAGTGTAAGCTCCTCAAGGGTTGGGTTTCTTTCAGAGCCTGGCACAGTTTCTGACACTTTGTAGGCGCTCAGTACATATTTATGTAATGAATTAATGGGTGGCTGGTGTGGGGAGAGAAGCAGGAAGGGTCTGTCTAGAGACAAGGCCTGTGGATATTTGGCGTGATTGTTTGCATTAGTGAGGTGGACTGGGTCAGGGCAAAGCCATAAAGACAGAGAGAAGTGGGGAGGTTGGAAAGGGGCTGGGAAGATGAATGCACCAGGACATGGCAGGGGACTGACTTAGGGACCGAGACCTCAAGAGGAACCCAGGACAGTACCCAGGTCTCCACTTGGTTTCTCCACATAGGATAGCAGCACATCACAGTTTCCTTGGAGCCTCCCAGAGGCTCTGAGACTTTGTAGACAAGGGCTTCACTCCACAGTGTGCTGGCAAGACACCATCCACATCCACATCAAACTGGGCCCTTTGTGAGCTACCTCTCCCAAAAAGGAGATGCAGGAGTAAACAACGTAGAGAAGAATTTCCAGTAATGATGAGAGCATTTGGGAAGCAGGCTCAGATCATGTGAAAGAAGAGGAGAGTTCCAGAGTCTGGTGGATAAGCAGTGTCTACAAAAGGCAGGAAAACCAACAGCAACGTTGTTTACGAAAGACTTTTTTTTTTTTTTTAGATAGAGTCTCACTCTGTCACCCAGGCTGGAGCACAGTGGCACTTTCTTGGCTCACCGCAAGCTCCACCTCCCGAGTTCAAGCAATTCTCCTGCCTCAGCCTCCCAAGCAGCTAGGGACTACAGGCATGTGGCAGCATGCCCGGGTAATTTTTTGTATTTTTAGTAGAGACAGAGTTTCACTGTGTTAGCCAGGATGGTCTCCATCTCCTGACCTTGTGATCTGCCTGCCTCTGCCTCCCAAAGTGCTGGGATTACTGGCGTGAGCCACCACGCCCAACCAATGAAAGACTTTCCTTGGGAAAATATTAAATATTTGGCAGTACCTACTAAAGCTAAAATATGTATATCCTATGACCTAGCAATTCCATGTCATTCCCAGCATTTCCAGAAGAGAGGTAGACATATGCTCACCAAAACATGAGTGCAGGAATATTCAGTGAAGCTTTATTAATATTAGCCCCAAAGTGGAAACAGCCCAAATGTCTGTCAGCAGTAGAATAGGAAATTATTTTTTTAATTAAAAAAAATTTTTTTAGCTACAGGTTCTCACTTGTTTGCTCAGGCTAGAGTGCATAATGATAGCTCACCTTAGCCTTGAACTCCTGGGCTCAAGCAGTCCTCCTGCCTCAGCCTTCCAAGTAGCCAGGACTACAGGCCCGTGCCACCATGCCCAGCTAATTGTTTTATTTATTTTGTGGAGATGAGGTCTTGCTGTGTTGACCAAGCTGGTCTCAAACTCCTGGCCTCAGGCAGTCCTCCTGCCTCAGCCTACCAAAGTACTGGGATTACAGGCATGAGCCACTGCCCTGGCCAGAATAGGGAAATAAATTGTAGGATATTTTTATAATGGAATATTACACAGCAGTGAAAAGTAACATTACAATGATAGGCAACAACTAGAGAATTACACAGACACAGTGTTGAATGAAAGAAGTCAAACATAAAAGGGTATAGTACATGCTTCTGTTTAAATAAAGTTCAAGAATGGGCAAAACTAATTTATGGTGGCAGAGGTTGGAATAGTGGCTATACGTGGAGGGAGGATACTGATTAGGAGCAGGGAAGCATAAGGAAGGCTTTGGTGGTGGTGAAAAATGGTCTATGTGTTTCCCTGGGTGCTGGTTATTTATATAGGTATAAATATAAAAACTTGCTGAATGATAGATATACTTAAGATTTGTGCACGATATACTTAATAATTTGTACAATAATACAATAAAAATGAAAATAATTTTTTAAAAGGTTTTTCTCCATCTACACAAGAACTGCAGGCTTTTGAAGGAAGTGCTGAACTTCACCTTGGGTGAGCGTCCAGGTGGTATATTAAGGGAAGGGCCTGGAAAGTTCGTGCTGATCTTCCCTTGAGGTTGATAAAAAAAAAAAGGGAGAAAGATTTTAATTAATCATCTCTCAGGTTGAAAGAACAGGTCTGGGCCAGAGATAACATCAGCAGCACCAACATGAAACTGTTTCGCTGCTCTTTTCTTAAACCACAGTGAAAATAACTTTTGAAGCTGCATTTTTCCTGGCAGTCATGGTGCAGGGTCCCCTCACAGAAGGGAAATTGGTCAGCTGTTTCCAAGAGTGAGGCCTGTGTCCAGCAGCCCTTTAGAGGACCCAAAGAGGGGATTTCTGTGGGGCCAGGCTCAACGATTCTGTCTAGCTCACCTCCTGTGTGGTCCTGAGGAAGTCCCTGCCCTCTCTGGGCCTTGGGGCTGGGGAGCTTCCAGCACGGACAGTAGGTGAGATGGCTGCTCATCACCCCCAGCTCCCATCTTGGGGGCTGCCCCTGTTTTGACTTGCTCTGCAGACTGCATGTCATGAGTGTCTGGCCTCCCCACCCCTCTGAGAAACAGGGCACCCATCAGGGTATTCTCAGCAGCAACAGATTTTCCCAACTCTGCATCTGCCTGGGCTTAATGGTGTCAGGGCAAGCTGGTCTTGGGCTGGGGTCTTTCCATTTCTGTCTCACCCCTACTTCACAGATAAGAAAACTGAGGATAGAGAGGGACCCAGGCACTACATTTCTTGTGAAGCCCATGTAACAAAGTGGCAGAATCCACAGCAGGAGCCGCTGGGTCCAGGGACACCAGCCATGCACCTTCAGCACAAACCAGCAGCTGGCTAAGAAGCCTGGGACAGCACAGCGTGGTGCCTGCAGCCTCTGCCCTCCACTTCAGTCATGCAGACCCGGCTTACCAAACACATACGTATGCAGGCAGCCAGGTACCAGGAGTAAAGGCTCCAGAACATAGCGATCTGATTACCAGGGCCAGTCCTGTCCATTTGGGGCTGACGTGGTGCAGGCCAAATAGCCCCCTGTATGGGACTCCATGCACAGGGCATTAACATGTGAGGTTAACTGAGGATGTCTGGACAGCACTTGCACCCTCTCAGGCCATGCTGTGAGCTGTTCTGCCTGGCCGGGAGGAGCAGACAGGCCTCTTCTGCTGTCCGTGCTGAAAGAGGCACCTTGACTCTTGCCCAGGCAGGAATGTTCTGGGCCTTTGAGGAAACCTGCCTCATTGTAAGCTAATCAAGATGGTCAGCATCTTGGCTGAACAACCAACTTGTGGAATCAGTTGACGCAATGCAGGACACCACAGAGAATCTCATTTAGCCAGGGACACTGAGGATGGACATTTTCTATAAGCACGGGGACCACGTGATGGCCACTGACCTGGGCACTGAGCCCCTCTCTTCAGATCAAACCATGAGGAAAATCTCATCTGCCATCCCATCTCCCAAGTCATAATCCCAATTCCCTTCCAGTCCTTAGCCCACATGGGGTTATCCTGGCAGCTGCACCATACTGGACCCTTCAGGGATGCCTTTTCACATTGCCCTGTTAGTTTCATGCGCATCAGTTCATCTCACAAACTGACAGATTGGCCATTTCCATGGATGAAGCTTCCCTCCTTATGTGTGGTCTCTCTGGGTGTGAATGTCAAGTCAAAGGGTATGGCCATACTATGACTGTGACAGAGACTGCTGTGGGGCTGCCGGTTCTCAAGGCCCAGCATATAGAGAGGGCTGTCCTGCTGCCTTAGTGTATTTCTTAGATTTCTGGTTCCAACCTCAATACTACTGGTTTCTGTAGTGAGAGAGAGTACACAGGACACGGAAGGTGGTAGACAGTGGAGGTGGTCTCTTGGGAGGCCCCTGTGAAAGGAGGGGCTATCCCATTGTCTTGAGAGATCTCGATGTGTGAATGAATCTTCTTAGGCCACCAAGCCCTGCTCTTCCTCCCAGTCTAGAGCATTTCCTCAGGGCCCGGCCTGCTATAGTTGTCTCCTATGGAAGAATATCGTTTGGACCTATTTGTTGGCCTCCTTGGGAAAGGAGGTACCCAGGGCCAGTCCCAGCCAATGGAGTCAAGACCATGCTTCTTGGGCCCAAGTATCTAGCCCAGGGCTCCAGGGATTCAGCGGGCCAGCATCTTGAGATCCTGAAGCAGCAATGCCAGCAGGCTTCTGGGGAGCCATGGGTTCAGGCCTGCCTGGGTCTCAGGTGTAGTACCCACATGGCCCTCCCACCTGGTTCCAGCCCCCAGCAGCCTCCCCAGCCCCACTGTCCAGATATGAGTCTACCTGACGGTAGAACAAGGGCACATGGAAAACCCAGGTGGCCGTCACTGTAGAGTCTCTTCACGGGTAGCTCTTTGGTGACTTTGATCAAGAGTTAAGGCTGTCAGGGGGATGAGGACAGTCACTTGGTTTAGTACAGCCACCTTCCCACCGGTGCCCCTTCCAACTTCCCTGTTTACCAGAAAAGGTACCAGAAGCTCCCTGTCAATCCTTCTGACCTCAGTTTCCCCAGAGTTGAGCCAGATGCCCTGAGGTCCCTTCGCTGGTTAAAAACCGTGGACCTGAGTTCTGATCTGGCCTCTGGGGCTGGAGTTCACCTCACCTTTGTGGACTCTGTGGCTGAGAGACTGAAGTACCTGTCCCAGGTCACACAAGAAGCTAGTGGCAGGCTAGTGTCACATGTACCGTGCTGTACTGAACATGGCACTGAGGTGACGAGGACATACATCCACACTGCCCACCCCCACTGTCAGGTACCTCAGGCTTTGTCAGGAGCTCAAGGTCAGGAGACTTCATGCCGTCTAAGAGAAGTCTGTGACAGGGAAGTGGGGGGTCTCCCGCTAGTGTGTCCCAGCAGCGCCATCCAGCTATGCACCTCACACACTCCAGAGCCTTGGGACCTCTGAGTACCCAGGTGGTGCACCCAAGGGACAAGAGTTCACAGTCTCTGGTGACTGGATCATGGGCTTTCTCTGGACTGAAACCACCCTTGGCCCCTGGCCCTGCACTAGCCCCTGACACCTGATCCTGAGTCACAGGGCTACCCTCCATATTCTAGACGATTTGGCACCTTTGCTCAGGCATAGTTGCTGACCTCCAGACTGATGTGTTCCCTCAAGGTGGAGATGAGCAGTGGGGATCTCGGGATCCTAGGACAAGGGATGGGTCAGCAGGTGTGTGGTTGGCCTGCGTGGCTGCAAGCGCTGTCTGAAGCTTTACAGCTGGGCAGGTCTGTCAATGGGCAGATGTGGCAGACTCCCTGCAGGTCTGGCCTGGGCTAAGTTGTGGTTGCAACTTAACAATTCTGTTCCAGAACAAATGGGTCTTTATCGGTCCTGGTCGGGTGGAGAAGCTCACGGTTGGAGAGGTTTGGATCGTAGGAAGCTATGTGGACTGTGGAGTAATCCCAGGTGCCTCCAATAAACTCCTCAAATGATTAGAATTCAAGTTAGAGCTAAGGGTAGGGGGTCAGAGCTTTGTAACCCAGTCTGGCAGCACTTTAGGACTCAAGCAACTGGCATTTCGCCCCAGGCAGGGCCCAGTGCTTTGCGGATGTGAGGGGTACTAGTCAGAGAGGGGCCGTCATGCCATGGAGACACAGGAGAGTGCTGGCCAGGGCTTTGCAGGCTAAGAAAGAGGTTTTACTTTGAGGTCAGATGACTCTGTTGGTCCAGAGGAAGCCAGGGATTTGGAGATGTCCCTGGCCTGTGTGGGCCCCCTCCTCCTCAGGTCCCACACTGTGCCCAGTGCTCTGTGAGTCACCTGAAAGGCCCTGTTCCCCTGAGCCATTTATCAGGGCTGACATTTCTGTGGCACCGCACTGGGCCTTGAGGGGGTGGCAGGGCTGGATTAGATTTCGAGCTCCCCAGGAGCTCTGATACAGAACAGAGAAGGGAGGGCTTAGATCTTCAAGTCCTGGCACTTGGATCTCGAGTGGGCATGTGCTGACTGAGGCTGGGGAGGCGGGCCTGGGAAAGGACCTGAAATCTTGAGTTCTGATGGACACAAGGAGAAGGGGGGCATAACAAGCTGATAGAGCCCCCACTGTGTGCCCACTGGCACTGGAGTTGCAGTGGGGGTTCAGATGAGGTGGGGTCCCATTTGCCCCATCCACGGCCAGATGCTTCTCCTGAGAGACCCGTGGAACTCCAGGTACGGAGCCCAGAAATGGAGCCATCGCCCCCACCCTTTGCAGTCTGACAGGACTCTGTCCCTGCGAGGCTGGACTCCGTCATGACTCTCACTCACCAGCATTTCCACACCCTGGGCTTTAATGAAGCAGCAGGTGTCAGTTACAGAAATGTGTCCCCAGGCACCACCACCCCCAATACCCACCCACATCCTTGTCTGCCAGCCCAGGGCCAGCAAACTCACACCCCAACCCAGCAGTAAGTTGTTCCTAATGCTTTTCCAATCAATTTCCTGCAGGGCTAACCCCGGGAGATGGCAGGAGCCCAGAGGCTGCCTTTGATCCTCTTACATGATTTCCATCCTTCTATGGATATGATAACACTCTATAAGGCTTCCTTAAACTTGGAGAAATGACTTTACTCAATAGTACCATTCTTGGGTGAGTCTCTTGGCTAAATGAGAAATACACATTTAAGTAATCTTCTTAGTAGGAAAAACAATGAATAAATGAAAGCAAACTCTTGTCCTTCCAGCCATCCTCTAGGAGGTAACTCTGGCAGGCCCTCCCCAACTGTTTGAGGGAGGGCACAGGGGCTGTGTGGTGATAGAAGGGCCCACAGTCTGAGGACTATCCATAGCGTTGGAGAGGGAGCCCGCAGGATAGGCAGGTCCCATGGCTGTCCGAACAGGGACATAAGGACAAGCAGGCTGGGAGGAGTACCCGGGACTGTCCGAGCAGTGGGAAAGGAGGGAGGGGCAGCTCAGTCACTTCTCCAGGCATGCCCCCGCAAACTGCTGCTCATCCCCCTATCATGGGTTCTCAGTGGGGCTCATGATCCAAAAGAGGCCCTAGGGACAGGGCAAACTGGAGCAAGCTTGCGCTGGCTCTCAGTTCAAGTCCATGACCTCATCCTGAGTCCATGACCGGCCCTGCTCTGACCTGTCTCAGACCTGTCCCACGCTGATCCCTGTGCATGGGGGCTTGGCAGACAGCACAGACAGAAACCCTGAGAATCTGAATCGCCACTTCCTCACACCCAGCCCTCCACTCCCCACCCTCCACCCTGTGTCAGTGAGTGGACTTCTTTTAGATTGGAGACAATGCCAGAGAATAACCACCTGTGGCCTAAGAGTAGCCCCAGAGACCTTGCGTGTGCAGGCTGGGTGTATAAAAACCCTTCGCCTCACGGGGCCCCTGGTGCAGGGAAATGATGTGTCAGGTTCCCCTAAGAGCAAACAGCAACTTACTTTCAGCTTTGGCAGATTTTGGTGAGTTCTTCCGTGTCCATATAAACCTTCATTATGTGATGGTCCTGTTTGTCATATTTGTTAATGAGATCCTTCAGGGTGAAGGTAAAGTTCTTTGTAAACTCCCCATAGCAGAGCTCCTGAAACAGGGTTGGGGCTCTGGGATGGTGGTGGTGCACAGCAGGGCACCAGCTGACCCATCCTTATCCATCCCTGGGTAACCTGGCCGGAAGGAGCCCTGGACCCAAGCTCAGGCCCTACCCTGATTCTCCCACAAGGAGACCTGTGGGCCCTGCAGGCCGAGTAGTGGAGACAGTGGGCATCTGCTCTCTCCCTGGGCTCAGGGCTGCACTTGGTTGGGAGGCTCGCCTGCTGGCTAAGCTGGAGGTTCCCTCCCCACACTCCGAACTTTCTCACTCCACCATTGTTATCTCTTCCCTGGGCACTGACTGCTGGGATCTCTCTCTCCTTGTTCAAATGTGGTGTGAAAGGTCGCGGGGTAGCTGTTTCTTACCTCACTGGCTTTCTGGGGCCTATTGAAGGAACCCTGGAAGCCAGATAAATTGGTCAGGAGCACAAAGGGCCACTAAGAGCAATATAACATTGGATGGAGACCCAGACTTACCTTGTATGTGTTATTGTCAGCCAAGAGTTCTTTCTGAATCTCAGCACAGATTACTGTGTGATTTTTGTGGGGAGACGTGGCTACTTTCACTGGGGAAGAATGGCTTTCTGACTGCCGGAGCACATGAGCCAGGAGCACGTACAGGTACATGGTATTACTTGAAGGTGACTCCAAGCTGGTCTGAGCCCTGAGCTTGGCAGCATTTCTGTGGAGAGAGGTACCTATATATGTGAGTCTAAGGAAATTCGAAACCTCTTATCAGTCATCACTGGCTTACGCGGAAAACAGAGAGGACCTTATCGCTGGGCAAGATGTAATTTTCATGCATTTTCAACAACCACAGCACACTTCATGCATTCTTCCCTGTGCTGATACTCAGGCTTCGTCCTGAGTGTTCACCCTGACTTCTTATTTGTAATCACACCTGAAGTCACAGTCTTTCTGCATGAGCATGGAGTGGGTCTCTGGCCAGGCCTGGCGCCGTCTGCAGGTGCTGACTGAAGCAGAGAGAGCAAGTGGGGTGGTGGGCACATGACGGAGGACAGTGCCAGGCAGAAGCTAAATATGCCACAGGCCAGCTTCCCCAGGCCCACCTGTCAAGGAGAAGCTGGCCCTGCTGCCCACCTGATCCTCGGGACACATCCTCTTCCTCATAGTCCCGGAGGGAGATGAGAGAACAGGTTCAGGTACAAGGCCTTCAGCCCAGCTATCAAAGCAAGGAGGAGGAGGCCTGCTTTGTTTTTAGCCTGCAGGCCATGAGTTTTAGGGAAAAGTGCCTGATTAGATTCAAAATTTCATGTAAAAATAAAAACCAATTCAGAAAAATCCTGCACTACAGCCAACAAAATTATGACCAACAAATTATGACCTTACATTCTGACTCTCAGAGATTAAGATCACTCATTTGGGGGCAAGTTTGGTAAATATGTTGCATTCTGACACCTGTGGTTTGGTTTCTTTTCCCCTGAACAGTTAGTCTGTTTGTTATTTACTTTCGGAGTGGTTGAATCCCAGAGTATGAGGGGCAGCGCGTGGGGCACAGGGGCCAAGGCCTCTACAGGGCGGGTATTTTACCTGATCCCAGGGTGGGCCTGTTCAGCCAGTGACCAGCCAACCCCCAGGCCTCCCCAGGAAGGGTGATGCCCTTCTCTGGGACAAGATTTCCCTGGACTGGGACTTCTAGGTGAACTTGAGAGCCATTCTCTGGGGTGGGAGCCCTGAAGCATCCAGGGAAGCCCGTCCAGGTGCGCAGAATTCCGCACCTACGCCCGGCTCTCACCTCCCCTCTGCTCTGACAGTGTTGGCCCTTGGATAGTGCCAAACCCCTGGCAGGCCCCCACCCCCTCCCCACCCCGCTGTTTCCTCCCTTCCCTGCCTCATGGGAAGGCAGGCACCACCAGCATCTGCTCATGGTTGAAAACAAACTAGAACACTGGACACATAGAAGCAGATTTTTAATAATAATTATTATGGTAAAACATTTTGAATAAATATGGAGTATGAACTTAAATAAATAAATAAATAAATATTTTAAAAAATATAAATATATAAATATTACTGATTTCTGTCAGTATAAAATATTCCCATTCTTCTGCCATGCCTGTATCAGGGTCAGTGTGGCCCAGGGCAGGTCCGGGCCACTGCCACCATGGCTGTGCCCATCCCTTGGTCCCTCCAAGATGACCATCCTGGGTTTCTAGCTCTTGTTTCATGAGAGAGCAGCTCCCCGGCTTGGCCAGCCTCATCCAGCCGGCCTTACTCCTGGACTGGCTCCCAGCAGTCAAAGGGGATGACAAGCAGAAAGTCCTTCAGGTTTTCTTTGAAACTTTGGAAGGTGATAATCTGGGTTGCACAGGAAGTTTCCTTTAAAAAAAGAAAAATAAAAAACACTTGAGTCCAGGCAAGTGGGTAATGTGGGGGAAGCACCAGTGTGTTTCTGTACTGCCTCTTAGAACTCAGAGACCAGGAGGCCCACTCCAGGACCCACACAATGACCTGGGTCAGGTGACACTGCTGCCACCCACGTGTTCCCCAAGGAGTGCATAGCTCTGCCGGTGACAGCCAGAGCCAAGGGTCTGACTTAAGTGCCAGCCTGAGGTTGGCCTTCTGGGTAGTCAGACGCCTGTCTCTTTTGGTCCCAGAACAGGGCAGAGCAGGGCGGCTGGGCTGAGGTCGTCTCCGGACACCCAGAAGGAGTGGAGTCAAGGCCACAGACTTTGCTCCCGTCCCGCAGGAAGGAGTGCCTGAGGTCCTTGTCCATTCCAAGCAGCCTCCCTTCCTTGATCCTCTGCAATTCAGGCACCCCATCTGGGGCCAGAGGAAAGTCCTGCTAGGAGGTGGCACTTGGGCCTGGGCACTTCCTCTGGCCCTTGGGCAGGCCCCAAGTTTCCTTGGGTTTGCCTCACCTCTGACCTCATTAACCATAATGACAATAATGACCAGGATAGGAGCAGCTTCTGCTGGGAGCACTGTGGGCTTCAGTGCTCTGTGGCTCTGACTCCTTGGGATGAAATGGGCTATCTGCCTCCTCCTCTCTGGAGGGCTAATCATTACATAACTGTTGGCACAGAAACCCCCTGGGATCCTGAACAGCCACAGCCACAGATCTCCCCCCATGTCGACCCTACCCCCTAGATTAAGACATTCCTGCTGGAGGCCCTGCCGTAGGCACTCACCGGGGTTGGAGGGCAGTGCTGCTTGTAGTGGCTGGCCACCATGGTCAAGGGGCCCTTGAGCTTGGTGAGGCTGCCCTGCAGGCCCTGCTTGTACAGCTCCAGGCGGGTCTGTAGGCAGCTCGGCTCCTGTGGAAAACGTTGTTCCTCGGTGAGCAGCGGCCAAGTGCCTGCAGTGGCACGGGAACTCTCCACCACTCCTTTCTGCTGCTGTCCCCAGCCCCCAGGAGTAGGGCATGGGAGGGGCACAGGCTGGGTCCAGTCATACACCCTGCTCTATCCATGACAGGCACGAGCCAGCCCTTCTCACTGCCGAGCCCAGACCACCCTCAGCGGTACCTGGAGAGGATCCCAGCCTTAGGGAAGGAGGTGATTCTCACCCCATCATTCAGGGAGAGGGGGGCGGGGCCTCACCTGGACCTGCTGGACCCCTCTGTGTCCCTCTGTAGTCAGCACTGTCTCAACAGGACTTGGTCTCAGGGCACAGTGAGCACCCCAAACCTGCAGCTCCTGTCTCATGAAGTGACCCCCACTTTACCACCTGTCCCCTGGTGACTCCTGGCCCTTGAATGCTAGGTCTGCCCATGGCCACTCAGCTGATAAAGGAGCTCATGTGACTGCCACAGGGGCACGGCCAGCAGCCTCTTGAGCACCCAGTTGCTGCCCCCTCCCCCTGCAGCCAGCTGATTAGAGAGAAAGTGGACAACCCTGTGAGGTGCCATCTAAAATGGAGTCCCCACCTCCACACCAGGGCAGGGGCTTCTGGAAAGCTACGTCAGAGAGAAGCGTCTTACCTGGAGGTCAAACATTTCTGAGACGACTTCTACGGTTTTATTCTGTAGAAAAGGAAAATGTCATGTTATCAAGCTGACAGGCATAGCCAGTCCGGGGCCAGCGGGGTGGCCTAGGCACGGGCCCACACTCTCTCTCTCACTCACCATCTCAGCAGCAGTGTCTCTACTCAGGTTCAGGAGACGCCGGGCCTCCTGGATGGCATTCACATGCTCCCAGGGCTGCATGCCGGGGCTGGGCGAGCGGGCGGGTGCAGAGATGCTGCAGGCCACAGTGCCCAAGAGCAGCAGGCCCTGCAGCCACATCCTCCAGAGAACTTTAGCCTTTCTCTCTGTGTACTGGGCTCACTGGCAAAAGAGCTCTTAAATACACAGAGGAAATGATTAATGGTGACCACAAAACGCCAGGGAGGCGGGGGAACTACCTGAACTGTGGAATCTCCTGGCCCTTATCAGCCACACATGGGAACGGTGAGCCTTTTCCCTAGGTGGTCAGGCTCGGGGGTTTTCATTAATGAACCTTTCCAAGAACCAACAGCCCATCCGCCCGCTTCCCTGAGGGCTCTCCAGCCCTCCCTCTCCAGCAGTCTGAATGGGCCTGAGGCTGCCCCCTCCCTCTGAGGGGCACAGTTTGGACTTCCTGGCCTGGAATGGCTGGGGTGGGGCGTGGGAGACACTTAGATAGGGCTCCCCATCCTGTCTGTAATCCCAGGGGCCTTTGGGCAGGCCATGCCTGCCCTGGTGCCTCATTCTGACTCCAGCCTTCCTCTTCTCTGGCCACTGTGAGAGACTTGAGTGTGAGGGGAGCTCTCACAGACCTGCCCCACTGACGGTTCACCTGGGCTCCCACCCAGGACCTGGAGCAGCCGGCAACCTCAGTCCAGTAAGGGGGGACCCCTGCCCCTGTGAGCAGATGGAATGACCACCATGTGCACATCCAGCAGCGAGACTGCAGCCGCTCTCAGCAAGCTTCAGAGAGGGTGGGGCTGGGCCAAGTCAGGACCCAGAGTCTGACCCTTGGCTCTGGAGCCACCTTGCTGAGTGACTCCTCTCTCTGGTTGTATGAACCTTGACTCCCTCTGCAGAGCAGGTTTGCCCCTCTGAGGTGGATGCTACACTCCTACATGTAGCCCCCAGGAGGCACCAGGAGCTTCAGGCTGGCTTCAGGGCTGTGGCTGCACCCATCTCAGGTACAGGGACAATGGCTTCCCCAGCAAGGCCCTCCAAGCTTAATTTCCTACATAGCCCCAGTACCCCCAACTCCAGAGGCTTTTCTGTGGAAGTAGGAACTGCTTCTGGAAAGCTAAAGGCTCTTGAGGGGCTGATAAGTGTTTGATTTTCACAATGGAATTCAGAGAAGACAGCACGAGTTTGTGTTTGCACAAGGTATCTGGCTCAAGCTGCCCCGTGGCTGGGTTTCATAGCTAAAGGGGTGTGGGCCCACACGTGCCCATTTCTAGGTGTATGTGTGCCGCTGTGATTGGTTGCATCTGTACATATAGGTGCATGGTGGAGGGGAGGATGTTTTCCATGCAAGTGCATCTATGTGAGTCCTCTTACCTGCTTTATGAAAGGCTCCAGGCCTCTGAAGGTGACCCTGATACTGGAGAAGCTCCCCACCCCAGGTACAGTGCCTCTGGGCCCTAGAGGCTGATTCAGCCTAAACCAATGGGGTTGGACACAAGCGAGAACATTCTGCTGGACTCAGGTTGGCGAGCCTTCAGAGAGCAGGTGGAATTCATGGCTGTAGCACTGTGGTCTGAGTCTGCAGCCCTGGCAAGTTTCCCTGTTTCGTGGGAGTTTTTCTGACCTTGCATAGAGAAGCCAAACCTTAGTCCTCCACACCTCACTGTGAGGCCAGGTCCATCCATCTGAGCCTGCGTGGAACACTCCTAGGTGGCCAGGCTGGGTTGGGAACATGAAATGTCCAGGCCCTGGCCCTTCCTCCACCTTTTTTGCAAGACCTTGGCTCAGCTCTTTCCAGGGAGCTCTCGGGAGGGAGATGAGGACATGGATACTACACGTAGATATCACATGTGTTGGATAGCACCCTGGAGGCTGGAGGGCAGGGAAGGGAGCCATAGACAGTGGTTCAGCTGATGGCCAGGGAGGTACAGAGCCTGTATGACCCATCTGGGAGGGAAGGTCACTTTCCTCCTAGAAATGAGTTGTCATAGCTTAGACAGTCAGTCAACAAGTCTTTCCAATCCACACCAGGCCCTATTCTGGGGAGAAGGTGAACGGGACCCTCCCACTGGCCCTCACATTTGGCCCTTGAGGCTCTCGGTCTGGTAGGAAACAGATTGCAATGGACCCTCCCACGGTGTGACCTTGACTCGGCAGGGGGAAGTCCAGAGCTGAGGGATCCCAGAGAGCCACCTTCTCTAGCTTGGGGATCCAAGGGGACCAGAGAACTTCCCCAGAGATCCTGCCTGCAAGCCCAGGTTGGAAGGAGATGGGCAGGAGAGGACAGGGGAGAATGTTCTGGGCACAGGGAGCCCTAGGGTTTTAGGAATGGGTATAAGGAACAGGAGGCAGACTCCAGAGAGATTGAGGAGGTAGAATCTCAAAAGGCCTTGGTGCTACAGTGAAGTCACTCAGTCATTCATTATTTTCTGAGCACCCACTAGGTTCCCAGCAGGGAAAAGGGATATAAGGATGACAAAAACGGTCAAGGTCCTGCCTCCAAGAACTTTTTAACCCCATCCATGGAGGAGCAAGATTAGTCTACTCTCCCCCTCCCCACCAAAGCGTGCTTTGAATGTGTGTAAGAGGAGTTAGAATCACTGTCCACATGGCTAAGATAAGGACCCAGGGGACAAAGGAGCAGGTCTTCAGAGTGCGAGGCCCACAGGAAGTTTTGGAGTTTCAGAGGCTGCATGTACAGGAGACAGATCTGGCAGCAGTACACGTCCGTGTGGTAGCTGAGGCCACGGAAGTTATTCAGGAAGAAGAGCTGAGGGCCAGCAAAGCTGTGTTTAAGGGCTAGGACATAACAGATGGGCAGGTAACAGGCCAGTGGCCAAGGGCCGAGGAGGGAAGGAAAGGAGGAAAGCAAGAGTCATAATGAGAAATCTATTTCAGCAGTGGTGGCCTGCAGGTGCCCAAGTCAGCACATACAGGGCAGAAATCCATGGGTTTGGTGATGAGGTTTGTGGGCAGCCACACGTCTTTCTCATGGAAAGATGACATCAGGGCTGAGGCCGTGACACAGGCTGGCATTCCTAGATTGCACCGTATTTTAAAGTGTGAATAGATAGCATCCAGTCAGCCATGCTGACTCAGGGGCTCCAATGGGGCTGTGGCAGGGCAGAGGCGGGGACCACGATGGGTGGTATGACCCCTCTGGGGCCCCCCTTCCTACAGGGACAGGAGAAAACCCTCTGGAAGGAGTTTCCTATGCGTGTCCACCCCACAGGCTCTGTAGGAAACAGGGGCTTGAGTCACTCCAGGATTCTTATCATGACAGACGTTATCACAAGGGGAAGGAAATGGGCCTCAAAGTCCCTTCGGTCTCATGGCACCCCTGCACAGACTTCAGGGCTGATCTGATCTTCTTAGACCTGTCCACCCCTTGGTGAGGGTCCTTGTTATCTCTGGGGGCCTGAGATCTGGGAGACCAGTAGTCGGCCCAGTCCACACAACCAGTGACCACAGAGTCAGAATTTGAACCTGTATCCATTCCTGCTATCCTAACGTTTTCCATTGTCTTGGGGTCAGGAAGCTGGGAAATGCTGGTCACCTGATTGGACCAGCAGGGAGTGGATCCAGCATGCTTGTCCCCTCAAGGCAGCTGTAAAGAGAGATGCCTGCCAGGTGTGGGCAGGTAGGCTGGAGTGGTCTGTGACTGTCCCAGGGAAGTCTGGGGTGAAGGCAGAGTTTCCCCAGCAGATCCTGCCATCCAGGCATCTCTATGCCCTAGGCTTGGTCTCTTGTCCTTACCCAGCCACCACCGACACCTGAAGCATAGGAAAGTCCCTCCTCCCTGAGCCTCAAACTCTGCATCTGTACAATGGGTTAGTGGCCACTGCCTCACAGAGGAAACTGTTGCCTGCCCCAGGAAACTTTGTGGGAGATCCTCCCAGGGAAGAGGCAGTGCTTCAATTTCTCCTCTCCCCAGTGCTAGGAGAGATTTCTGAAGCCCAAACTGGTCAGAGGAGCAAGGCTTGCTGGAGTTTCTAGGGACAGCTGCCCCTTGCCCAGTCCTAGCCCCAGAGGGCACCTTTCTGGACACACACGGTGAGGTAGGGAGTCCAGCCTCCACCTGAGTCAGGGCTCCCGGCTCCTGCATCACCGACAGGAGATCCTGGTACTGCATGGCACTGTGAGTGGTTTGCCCTTCCCTTGTCACTCCAGGCCACACCAGACACATGAAGCAACATCTCTGGCTTCTGCGGTTTCAGTCCCAGTCTGTCTGCACCTGCATCCCCTCTGTCTCGGTCCACAAATGCACACCTCAAAAAGGGAAGCTGCCCTGGCCAAGCTCCAGTTCCAGTTTGGTCTCTGGGTATTCCCAGGTTCCTGGCACTGGGAAGTCTTGACTGGCCTGGGAGGATCTGAGGGTGGTTAACCCTCAACCATGTGTGGTCTCTGCATCTATTCAGCCAAGCTTCCAGGAGGGTCTGCTGTGGAGTATGCACCTCACAGGCCCCTTGCACTCTAAGCGAGCTCACTTCTGGTGGTCCCATGGGGTGGGGGACAGGGAGCACAAGGTCCACACTCACAGTCAGAGACGTGGAGGCCATTTGCTGTGATGGCGGAGACACGAGGCCACAGAGAGGTTTGAGAGGTCAGCCCATGCTGCCTTGGAATGGCAAGTTTGAGAGGCCAGGGGACCTCCAGGAAGACTCAGTCAGTTGTGGCCATGTGGGTCTGGAAGTCAGGGTATTTGGAAGTCACTGGAGGCTCCTGACACCAGAGGGGCCGTTGAGAGTGAGCCAGGCAGGAAGCAGTGGCAGGATGTCAACTTTTAAGGATGGCCAAGGACAATGAGACCTCCTTGTTTGCTTCTTTGTTCTTGGGGCTTCCTCGTTTTCCCTCAGGATCTGGCAACTCCACCATGCACATTACTCAGGCAGAGGAGTCCTTGTGGACACAAACACCCCGTGGGTGCGCCAGGCCTGCCCACCACAGCGCCCTCCCCGACTTGTCTACTGCTTGCCCAGTGTACTCCCTCTAGGGCCGGAAATGCATCCCCTGCCTCTGAGTCTCTGCTCTGAGCCTCATCTCCAGCTGGGAGGGTCATCAGGCACCCAGAGGGGCCACTGCCTGTGTCTGCCCTCTTGGGAAGAGCCATCAGGAGGTGCATTAATAATCAAAAGTAGGAGAAATCATGAGACCAGAAGCCTTTATAATTTCTGAAGTCCTGCGGGCATCCGTTCCTGCCCTCTATGTCTGGAGCGACAGTCTGGGTCAAGATGCCAGGTGGAAGTCCCAGGCCCTTGCCTGGCTCACGAACCTGCATCCCCCTGGAACTGATGGCTCAGAACTGAGGTGGCAGATACGGGATTTCTGCTCTCAGCAGAACGAGTGGTTCTGGAATGAGCCTCCTCCGAGACTTTTCTGGATCCCCCACCTGTCCCTCAGACTTTTCCTGAGGCCCTGTTTGGATGGGCACAGCTCGCTGCATGACCTTGGACTGTGGCCTGCCCCTTCTGAGCCCCAGCTGGCTCTCCCCACAGGGCATGCAGCACTACTTTTGCAGGCTGTTGGGAGATGCACTGGATATCTGCACGGGAAGGTGTTTCTGTTTTGGTTTTCTGTTTTGGCTTGCTAGGTGCCTCCATCTAGCCTCAGTCTCCCTGTCCATCAAAGAGAGGGGAGTGGTTGCCAGGGTCCGGACCAGCCTCCCGGCCTTGTCATGCCCTGGAGGTGAGTGTAAATTTAGGCTTCCCTCATGGGACGTGGGCCTATGTAGATCAGAGACCCACTGCGTGGGGGAGTCCTCCCTGGTTCAAGGCTCTCTGAATGGTAGCGGCGGCTGCCCAGTGTTTTTATTCCTCATGCTCAGGAGGGCCTTGGCCCGGCCCATGGGATCAGGACATAGAGCAGATGCGCAGCCGGTGCTCATGAAGGGAGGCAGGGAAGGAGACCCCTGCTTTGCTGCTCGGCCTTCGCTCCAGCGCCCGCTGCCCTCTGTTGCCTCCCTGCAGCTATCCTCCCTCCCTGACACCCTGACTTGGCCCCTCTCGGGGCACACACACCACCCCCACAGCCTGCTGTCCTTGCTGCCTGCCGGTCTTCAGCACAGCCCACTTTCCCTCCAGGAAAGGGCTGAGTCTCCAAGTGCAGGCTCCAGGCAAGTCTCTGCCGAAGCAGGTCCTGGGAGCAGCCTGGGTCAAGGGCTTATGAGTCTGAGGAGGAGGCAAGGAGGCCTCACACCAGAAGGATTCCATGGACCCCGCAGGGCAGGGAGGGCTCATGGAGGGGAAAGGGAAGGGGTCACATCATGAACCACGGCTGGAGGTGGAGTTAAGCTTGGGGTCTTTGGGGGGCCTGAGTGGGAGCTGGAAGAGGCCTTGGCAATCAGCCATGGCAGGGGACAGCTGGGAACCAGGGTCTCTCTCAGGAGTCCACTAAGGCATGGGGACAGAGACAGAGAGGAGCCCAGAGGACCACCTCCCTGGATCTAAGCCCCCAGCATGTGTGTTGGTTGTGGGGAGGGAGTGCCGGGTAGGAAGACAGGACAGATGGGCATGTAGAGGCATTTACTAGGCAGCATGAGAGTGGTCAGGTGAGAAGTGTGGAGCTGGAACTGGGAGGTTGTAGGGCAGAAGTTACCATGGGAGGCTTGGATCCAGTCAAGGGGAGACCCCAGGCATGACCAGAGTCAGACTTAAAGAATTCCTGGGCCTCGGTGGGCACTGGTGAACCACTATTGCTTAAGGATTCAGAAGCTCTGGACTCAAATAATCTTCATTTTTCTGCCTCAGTCTCTGTCTGTGTAATGGGGCTAATCACAGCCTGAGTGCCTGGGTCATTGTGGGGATTCTTCCAGTCCCTTCTCAGTCCAGGAGGGCAGCAGCAACTTTGCTGATCCACCTCATTGAGCCTGACCTGAGGCTTCCGAGGGGGAAAGTTGGGCCCCTAGCCCCCACCCCTGATCCACACCACCTCTGCCTCCTCTCCCTCTCTCCCACCATGGGTCCCACATCTTCCTGGGCCCAGGGATCCCCCTCTGCTGGGCTAGCTCCTGTTTCCTCCAGCACCACTCTCCCTCTGCCCTGGCTCCTTCCTGTTGGTGTTAAACACAGTGTCTGCCATGGCTCCATCCTGTCCTTCCGCCTCCCTCCACCCACCGCTCCTCAGGCCATGGCCGTCCAGTCTTGCGGTCTCCACAGTGGCCAGGCTGGGCTGGACTGGGCTGGCCTGGGATCAGGGAGGGAAGAATGGGGAGAAGAGACTAGCTAAGACTCAGAGGTGTCTGGGGCCGAGACTGGCTGGGTTCCAGGGGCAAAAGCAGTGACCCAGGGCACCGTCTTCACCTTGGACACCTGGCACCCAGCCACACTCTGGTCTCTGCACTACTTAGACTCTCCTGTGCCTCCGCTTACCTTGTCTTCTCGACCTCCATGCCCTTCTCCCCCAGGGCATCTGCCTCCTTCCCTCCCTGTGCCTTTCCCACCCTTCTCTGCTGGATGAACTTCTCAGGCCCCTTCTGCGCCACCTGTAGGCAGTGCCTCCGAGGAGGTCCACGCCCGTCCGTCAGTCCTGTGCTGTCTGTAATGATCCCCACCGCACTGTGCGGAGCCAACTGCACATGGCTGGGAGGCCCGAAAGGCCTGGCCCAGTGCCTCACCTATGCCCGCCCCAGCCTGGGGGAGCTATGGAGAGTCCTCAGAGCAGTTGCTCCACTGAGTCAAATGGGGGCTTGAGGCCAGGGCAGAAGGAGCAGAGCCCCTTCCTGGAGTGGAAGGATTCCCGTCAGGGGGTGAGGCTGGTTGTGCCTTCTGAGTTATGCCCTCCTTAGGCACTTGCCTTTCTGTCAATTTTCCCTTTGTTCTATTTCTCTGCATTTCCAAGTTTTTCAGTAAAGAGTATATATGCTTTCCCATCTTCCCCTCCAGTGAAAAACAATAGTGTTTTTTTTTGAGACTGAGTCTCACTCCCACAATAGTATTTTTCAGTGAAAAACAAAATTCCTGGCTGAGAGCTGTAATCCACCTTCCCCCTGAGGAGACAGACGCCTGGGATGTGGGAAGGCAGAAACTTGGGCCTTCCCTGGCGGTTCTGGAATTTATAATGGGGCGATGCTGCCCCCTGGTGCCATCTGGACACATAGACCTGGCTCAAAGGACAGGCCCCACATCCTAATACCATCACAGTGGGGATTCAATTTTAACATATGAATTTGGAGGGAACATAAACCTTTTGTCTAAAGCATGTAGAAATTTCCCCAACCTGTCCAGGAACTGACTGCCACTTGGTTCTGGCCCCAACCTGGCTTTAAGCTGCAGTCTATACTATTCCAGAAGGGCAGCGAGGAGCCCTCAGCACATTTGAAAAGGCCCGCCTGCTGCCCTCTCCAGCATGTCACCTCCACCTGCCACCCTCCGGCCAGCCACAGGTCCTGCCGACTGGCCTCTTGCACCAGGTCTGTGTCTGGTCCAACCACTAACCCTGCCTCTTGCCTGCATCAGTCACTAACACAGGACCAGCAGAGGAGATGGCTGCTGACCCACTCTCCAGGGTGTGAAGAGGAGGTGACAAGCAGCGACTCCTCTGGGAACATGAGACTGGGGCACAAATGCTGCCTCAGCCCAGGATGAAAACAGGACCAGCTGTCACATTCGAGAGGGAGGGAAAGTGAGGGCTGGGGGGCTGGGTGTACAGGAGACTTGGGAAACCCAGTCCAGAGTCAGGCCTGTCACCACACCCTCTAAGGCCTGGCTGCTCCAGGACCCTGGTGTGCCCTGAGACCAGTGGCACACACCTCCCCCTACTGGTCAATTCAGAAACTGCAGCAGCATCCTCTATATCTCCTCCCAGGCTAAGTACAACAACAAACATCCCGGGATGGATCAAGGTGGAAAAGAGGAAAAAGGGGGACAGGACCCCAGCACCTGGTGTCAGCCTCTGAAGCTTTTCTGGGACTTGGGAGGAATCAGAGAGGATGCTATTGCTGCTTACGTGGTGACAGAGGAAGACCCCTCTGCCCCTCCTTCCATCAGCAGACTGGACGAGGGCCACAGGGTGGTGTCAGGGGCATTAGAGGGGGGCACTCCTGCCTCCAGGCTGTCCCTCCAGTGGGTCCCTGTGTACCCACCTATTTCAGAAGAGGGCCCCATCCTGGGACAGTGTGGACAGTCCAGAGGTGGGCAGAGTTTGAGTTGGTCCATGGAATAGGAGCTCATCATGCCAAGTCAGGGCATGCCATACTGAGGTGACAGTGTGGATAGAAGCTCAGGGGCATGAAGAGAGGCTTCATGGAAGCCTCTGTAGGAAGTCCCAGCACTCCTGTTGGCTGGAGCATTGATTAGGGTTATAGCCATGGGGGAAATAGAAGCAACAGTTGGAGGCGAGCCTTATATATTGTCCTAAGGATATGGACAAGGTCCAGAAGACCCTGAGGACTGGAGGATTCAGTATAGATCCACATGGTCAGATTTGCATTTTCTAAAACTCCGTCTGGCTCCCCAGTAGGGCACAGATTGTCAGGGTGTGGGTTCCAGGGCTGGCCAGGAAGCCTGCAGGGGGGCTGCTAAATCATCAGGCAGGAGAGGTTGGGGGCTTAGGCAGGGGTGGGGACTCCAGGCTTGGAGGGTCTTAAAGGAGTGGAATCAAGGGTTGGGTGGCCTGTGTCAGCAGAACCTGCTGCATTGTGGGGATCAGGGGATGTTGGTCCTTGAACTTGGCCCTGGGAGGAGCAGGGGCGGCTGTTGCAGTTTCTGGAAGGACCACTAGGGGGAGACGTGCCACAGGATCAGTGTGCTCCAGAGCCCCAGGGACTTGAATTCAAGCCACAGCTGGGCCATTATCAGCTGTGTGACCTTAGGCAGTTGCTCAGCCACGCTGAACTTCAGTTTCCCGTGAAACGGAGAAAACATACTCTTGGTTGGTGTGAGGAGTAAGTTAGGTAGCACAGGTAAAGTGCTGAGAATGGCTTCTGGTACCAGGTAGCAGTTCTGTGGATATTCAAGATTGCTAGGGTTATCATCACCTTTCTGGAAATGGGGGTGGCAGGAGGGCAGTGTGAGAACAAGCTCACACAGACAACATCCACGTGGCAGGATCAAGCCACCCAGGATTCGTGGCACACCAGTCTCCTCTAAAATGGTCACTAAGTCCCAAATCAAATTGAAACACTGGTAACAAAGCAGTTGTTCAGAGTCTGATTTATTCTCACACATCCCTAGGAACTAGTTTAAAACTCGAGGTACAAATGAACATGCTTCCCACCCTACTGTGAGTTTTTTGCAGAAGCAGCAGGACATGGCTCCTCTGCTGAAATAAATACACTTCACATTCCAGAAAGCAATAAATAAATAAATAAATACATAAATAAATAGTCTTAATGGGATAAAAATGAGAACACAACTGCACAAGGTCAAATGGGAGCTGCACATTTCAGAAATTAGATAATTGACAATTCGTCTGATGCCGCAGGAAAAGGTGAAATGCTTCTGGTCCTGGACTGTGTGAGAGATGAGCCAGAGGTTTCAGAAGTTCTGCTGTTTTCAATGTCCTGAAGCTCTGTGGTGAGAAGACCCAGAGAACGAGCTGGACGTTGGACTCAAGAGATCTCGAGGCTCAGAGTCGTCTATTGAGCCTGCTCATTGTCAAGGGTTTTCAGATAGAACTTCAGTTTCCTCCGGAAGTCATTCCAGTCACCGTTCGTGATACGGATTGGAGGTCGCTATAAAGAAACCAAGAAGGTGGGATTAGGTGAGTCCAGGCTATAATGGTGATGACCAACTGAGGAGCAAGCCACGACAGGGGCATCTTGGGGGACAGCTTACCGTGGGTGCGGCCGTGGCCATGGGCAGGCATGGTGGGAGATTCTGTGGAAAGAGATCAAAGCAGATGGTCAGAGATTCCCTTGGAAAGGGAGTGGGCCCTGCTGTCATCCTCCCCAGAGGCAGGGCAGGGCCAACACAGGGATCCCAAACCCTCAACAGCTTCACATACCTTAAGAATGCTCTCGATTGCTGATGCGTTCTGTAAACTCTTGACAGCCTTACTGAATGCCTCCAGGTTTGACCTTCGAAGGTTTTTTTCCTAACAGGGCAGAGAATACACTTACGGGGGAAAGGTTATGGAGTATTCCTCCCACAAGCAGCTGGAAGTCACCCCCACGGTTTCCCAAGCCCACTCTCGGGTTCCCTCCTAGTCCCATTCTTGCCTCAGGTGGGTCCCTGCCCAAGAGCACAGGCCTAGAAGTGAGTGGCAGGCAGGACCTGGTTTCCTCAAGCCCCTAGTCTCTGGCTCCATGTGAGCTGCCTGAAGGGCCTAGGTGGGCCGGGTGCGGTGACTCAAGCCTGTAATCCCAGCATTTGGGGAAGCCGAGGCAGGCAGATAACCTGAGGTCGAGTTCAAGACCAGCCTGACCAATATGGTGAAAGCCCGACTCTACTAAAAATACAAAAATGGGAGTGGTGGTGCATGCCTGTAGTCCCAGCTACTTGGGAGGCTGAGGCAGGAGAATGGCTTAAACTTGGGAGGCAGAGGTAGCAGTGAGCCAAGATCGTACCACTGCACTCCAGCCTGGGCAACAGAGTGAGACTCTGTCTCAAAAAAAAAAAAAAAAAAAAGGGGAGGGGAGGGGGGACCTAGGTGGATCTTTCTGCATTTGGGGTAGAAAATATCTCCAAAAAGAAACTCTACAAAAGGCAGGGGGTCTTCCACGGGAAGTATTTGTAGCTCAAAGGCTGATAACAGCATTCATGCCCTGACTGAATTAAAGTCTCCTAGAAATCAAGAAGAAAATCACAGAGACCGCAACATGGAAGTGGGTGCAGCATGTGAGCAGTGAGTGCCCCAAATACAGATGGCCCAGGAACTCAGCAAAGGCTTCCACTTCTTGTTTGACCCAAGAAATGTCATGCAAATGTGAGACAGAACCATTGCAACCAACTGGAACCATGAAAAATAACTGTAAATGATATTGCCACAACCAATGAGGGTGGAAAACACAAACTCACTTTTTAAAGGGAAAAAGAAGCTGGCACATCTGTGGGGGAAATTTCCGTCTGTCAGTCCAGAGTCTGTCCTACCAAAAACTGACCTTAAGGCCCTTAGTATTCCTCACCTAGAACTGCCTTTTCATTTTCTAATTTAAAAGTCATTTTCATTCTTATAGCCATGGCTGTGGCCACGTATTGAACCCTTAAGTGCCAGATGCTGGGCCAGAACGTTATGCACATTGTGTCATTTGACTGTCATAACAGTCCCACTGAGACAGGCGCTATTAACCCTATTTTACAGATGAAGAAAGCAAGGCTAGGCAAGATGGAATGACATGGCTGAAGTCACCCAGGCAGGAAGTGGATTGGGATCCAGGGGCTGAGCTCTTACCACCAGAATGGTTTGGTCTTCCTCATTGAGGTTGTTGAAGTCCTATGGGGTGAAGGGAGAGAGAGGCCCATGAGGCCTGTTGGCCTGAGGCAGCCACCACCCCTCCCTGCTGCAGGCCAGTCTTATCCCAGCTACTCACCGGCGAAGGCAAAGGTGGCTGGTTTAAGTGTGTTATAATTTCATCGATCATGTTAGAGCAGTTAGCCCAGCTTGTCTTCAAGGACGTTGTCTGGGTCATGGGAGCTTGGAGTCCGGGGCTGACCAGGAGATGGAGCAGGAGCAGGACGGGCAGGCGGCTCATGTTTGGATTGGTGGGAGGCACTCTGTCTTGTTCTGGTCCTTCGTGGGGCTCTGAAGAGTCGGCAACAGCCTCCCGCCTTATATGTGCAGCAGCACGGTGCCCACAACCCCGGGCAAGGCGGGGGGCGGGTGGTGTGGTGCAGGCGTCGGAAGGATCTTTATCTGACATGGAACCTCCATAGAAAACCACAGACGTAATTATTCATCCATGACTTTCTAGTACTCAAGATCAGTGAAACAAGAAAAAAGATTACTTAAAGGGTATCCCCTCATCTTGTCAAGGAGGATGAGAGATGGGAAGCATGGCAGCAGGTGAGAGGACCCCTGTGGCAGGAAGGGGAAGCCTGACTCAGCTCACTCAGGCCTCCTGCCCAGCGGGATCTCATCTGTCATCACCTCCAGGTGGCCCTCTGCTACCCGCCCTGCTTGGTCCTGGTGGGTGGCCAGGAGGCCACTGGAACAGATGAGTTTGTCTGGTAGCCGGTTGCACTGCTCAACATCCATGTGCAGCCTCAGGCTCTGAGAAGCACATCTCTTGGTGCCCCCTCCCAATGCGGAATTACTGGTGTTCCAATCCCCAGTGGTTTGTCCCATGGGCTTCGGGCAGCTTCTCCTTGACACTTTGTTTCTTGTAGGTGACCAAGAGCACTCAGGCCCCAGGTGGCCATTCTCTTACTTGTCTGCTAGCAGTGGCATGGCTGTTCCCTGCGATGGGGGACTCAGCCTCTGCAGGAGGCCTGGCTGCAGCCCCTGGCAGTACCTCTGGTATCACCAAGAGCTGAGCTTAGGTACCTAAGGACAGGAGCTCTTGAGGACACTGTCACTGGGAGCTGGGGGAGGGGCTGGCCTGGGAGGTTTAGGAGGTAGAATTGGCATGGTCCGAGGGGCGAGGTCAAGGGAGGAGAGGAGAAAGGAGAGCAGCTCCCTGGTTGCAGGCTGGGCCTCAGGCTGCTGGGGCAGGGATTGGCAGGAGACAGTTGTATTGAGAGATCTCCATCCCTGTCTGTGCTGAGCATGGATTTGCCAGGTGCAGGCCCAGTAGGCAAGGTTTGCAGAGAGGGGATGCGAGTGGGCACAGACCATGGGGAAATACACAATGGGCCTGAAAAGCTGCAGCCAGATAGGAAGCAGGAAACCAAAGAGGGCGGGGGTGGTGATCCCAGAGGGCAGCCCCTGAGGGAAGAGGCGTCCCCCTGATACGGGCCTGTGTTGAGGCCTGCCTGACCCACCCCATGGGGTAGGGACTTTTGGTAAAGGGATGAGTGTGATGGGGGCGTGTGGAAGAATTCTTCAAGATGATTGGCCCCGGGTGGGAGGGAGAGGAGAGCAGGATGGAAAGGCCAGGGTCTGGGTCGTGGTGCGGTATGATGTGATCAGTGTGGGGAGATGGAGGATAGGAGGTTATGCTGAGGCAGGGGAATTTGGGTGCTTTGGCCTTCTGAGCATAAGCAGATCAGGTGAAGACAAGAACCAGGATGTGGCTGTGGGGAGGCAGGTGAAGAAGCTGTGACTCAAGGCCATGCTGTGAGGATAATTTCTGTAGCTGATATGTGCTCCTGGCTCAGCTCCAGGCTGGGCCGTGGACCAGGAGGAGCCCTCGGTTCTGGACCCAGAGTGGAGTCTCACAGGCACAACTCAACACAACACAGAGGAGCCTTAGGACCAGCTTGGGTACTCGGTAGGCACAATTCATTCAACAGATGTCTACAAAGCACTTGCTGTGTGTCGGCGCTGTGAATAAAACAGACGTGATAACCTCCACTAGCAGCTCAGTCTTGTGGGGAGACAGATTTCAAGTCTTGCTACCCTTCCTGCCCTTCCTGTGGTCCCAGACCCGCAGGTCAGCACTGCCTGGGAGCTTGTTAGCAGTGCCAACCCTCAGGCCCCAGCCCAGACTTTCTGAATCAAAAATTGCATTTTGACAAGATCCTCGATGATTCAGTGACATTTGAGGGGCTCTGATCTAACTATCTCATCAACCTTAGCTCCGGTAGGGTCTCCTATAGCCCCAGGGACCCAGAGTTTGTTCCTTGCATACTCAAGTATTCAGTAACACCAAGGTACCATATAAATGTTTTGGGGACTTGTGCACAAATAATGTGATTCCTTATAGAGAAAAGCTGTATTTTTTTTTTAATGTAAGTGGGCTTTTCTAGGGAATTTTAAAGCTTAATGAATTTAAAGCTGTGGAGACAAAACATTCCTGTATATTTTTTTGTTTCTTTAAAAGGCAAGACTTTGTGTTGTAACCATGCATGCCCACAAAATCCTGAGTAGTAGTAGTATTATAAATCTTGTCATTTGTAGTGTTTCTCTCTTGTTTTAAAAATGATTATATACCAGCCTGAGCAACTTGGCAAAACCTTGTCTCTACAAAAGGTACAAAAAGTTAGCCAGGTGTTGTGGTGCACACCTGTGGTCCCAGCTACTTGGGAGGCTGATGTGGGAGGACTACCTGAGCCTGGGAGGTCGAGGTTGCAGTGAGCTGTGATTGTGCCACTGCACTCCAGCCTGGGTGTCAGAGTGAGACCATCTCTCCAAAAAAATT
>NW_012109585.1:6410426-6432886 GCF_000951045.1 Mandrillus leucophaeus
TGTCTGAACTCATTTAATCCTCATGATGAACTGTGAGGCAGGTACTGTTATTAGTCCCATTTTCTGGAAGAGGAAACTGAGTCTCAGAGAAGCTGAGCTGATGCAGCTAGGAAGTGACATCACTGGGACTGAGGTAAGCAGAACAGTCCAACCCAAAGACTGAGCACCCCCTGGGCAGCATCGGACAATGACGGCCTTCCGGGGTGATGCCGCCTGGCAGGAGGGGACAGCAGGGTGAGGATGAGGTGTAACCACTCCTGACGGGGAGATCCCTGAGACCTCTGGCGGAGTGGTTTCAGTGTGTGGTGAGGCAAAGCCGCTGGCAGTGGGCTGAGGAGCGAGTGACGGTGAGATGGAGGGTAGAAGACTCTTTGAAGTTTTATTCTGAAGGAAAGAGGGGGATGGGGCAGCCAGAGGAGTCACAGGGTCAGAGTGCACCTTCCACATGAAAGTTTGAGCTCCTTCTTCTCTGATGGAGGTGAGCCAGCAGTGGGCGAGATGGCTGGCCAGCCAGCACAGGCAGTGCCCCATCAGCTGTCCCGGGCTCCTCGCAGAGAGCTCAGGGAAAGGCTGCCTGGGTGGCCCAGTCTATCTGGTGGGGAAGGTGCAGTGGGGTGGGTCAGGTTGGTCCACAGGTTTGTGGTGGGAAGGGACAATAGCTTCTGTGTTCTCTGTGAAATAGAGGTAAAGTCAGCCCCTGAGGTGGGGCTAGAGGCAATGAGAGTGGTGAGGTTTGGTGGCTTGAGCTGTGACTACCTGGAGGTGATCTTGAGGGACTGGCACCCTGGGGTCAGAGGGTGAGGAGGTTGGGAGGAACCAGGGCCTTGATAGGCAAGAATATGAAATGGAAGGCCCCAGAGGCAGGGCGTGGGGTCATGGGAGGAGGCTGGGATGGGCAGGGAGGCCAGCCGGGCAAAGCAAAGGAGGCAGGAGGGTGTGCCCCCCAGAGAGGCCCAGTGACTGCAGCCCAACACCTGCTGCTGTTCGATGAACCAGGGAGGAATGGAGGGACATGTTCCTAAATTCAGAACATGTTCAGAACATGTTCTGAAGTTCCCCATTCAGAAGGGGCTGCCAGGGATATCTGGGTAGCTGGCCACCACAGCACTTCCGCGAGCCCTTGGTAGACTGAGGCATAGCCTGGGTCATCCTGGGGGTCTCCTTCGAGGTTTTCCTTGACTCTGTAGGAGCTTCATGCAAAATCATAGGCACCACTTCCCTCCTCCAGAGGCCACAGTCCTGCCAGCCGTTGGGGAGAGACCTGGCCCCTGTAAGATGGTGATTCCATCCCAGGCCTTTGCGTCAACCCAGCCCAGCTGAGAGGAACCCTTCTTTGCGGGCTGGGCTGATTGCTATCAAGAAGGGAAATGAGCACACGTGCCCACCCCTGGGGCAGGCATGAGGGAGGCTGTGCCAGGGCCCGGACAGGAGAGCCAGCCCAAGACTGCCGCCCGGGGTCTGCCAAAGCCCTGGAGGTTTCAGGAGGGGTCTCTGGACTGTGGGCCGGACCTCATCCCTACGGAGTTGGCCACAGTGTTGGAAGTCCTGGCCCTCAGGGTCCAGTCCAACCAGAGGTACATGCCTCCTTCTTCCCATTACTCACCCCCGCAGGCCTAGTGGAATTTTCTGGGGTACCCACCACAGGCAAGAACCCGCGCCTCAGTCACTGTGACGAGCTCCTCTGCCGCCCTCTCCATGGCATCACGTGTGTCAGATTTAGTCTGCCCATGACCTCACTTGTGCTTCCGCTGGTGGCCCTGATGCCATCGCCTGGTTTTGTCACCACAGAAGGCAGCTCAGGGTTCTTGGCCAGCCAAGCGGTGCCATCAGATGTTCCCTGCTCACCTGAGCAGAGAGCTCAGGAAAAAGCCACCGAGGGGGCCCAGCTGGAGAGCTCAGGACTCCTGTCCCAACCTTGGCTCTGCACTCTGTCCCCAAGACCTACACAGCCTCCACCTGTGCACCCTCGCCTTTCTATCCCCTGCTGCAGGGACATGGCCTCCTTAGGGCCCAGTTGGTGCAGAGCAGACCCCCCATCCCAGGCCCAGTCTAATAGAGAAGAAAGATAGAGAATCCCCATTTAGAATGATATGCCTGTGGAAGGTGGAAGCCCAGAAATGAGGCAGCCTCATCCAGCCTGCACTATCAGAGAAGACAGGAGGAAAGGACAGCTATGACCTAAAGGATGATCTGGAGCCAGGCATGCCATGGAAGAAGTGCTCCCTAGAGAGCGCTGGGTTTGGGGCTGCAGGTGCTCCATCTGTTGGCCTCAATCCAGGGCTCCAATATCTGGGTACCTGGTGGGGGGGCCATATCATTCCTATTGTTATTAATAAGTTATGGGCTTTCAGTGCCTGTCACTCTCTTGTTACCCACCTGGAATACAAAGCTTTGGAACATGCATTCCTATTGCATTTATCATATCTATCGCAGACAAAACCAGGAGCTCCCCATTCTCAAAGAAGCTGCTCCCAAACTGTGGGGTGACAATGTTGGGGCATAAATGCTAAGAACCTGGCAGTCCAGGCCCTCAGGAAATGCTCCCCTAAGTGGGGGAGACTTCACGTGGAGCGTTAGTTGTGTGGATGATGTTGCCAGGCGGAGTCTTGTCTGCCTCGCAGGGAGAGAGGGGAAGGGCCAGCCTGGGTGGGCAGCTGCAGGTCAGAGCTGTCCGGGGAAGGGCAGGACCAGATGCTAGCTAGGCAGGGACATAGACAGGCCAAGGTGAGCTCAGAGCCAGGCTGCCTCTCAGCCATGCCCACTCTGTCTTATCTTCCTTGGTGAGGTGAGGAGAAACCTTTTACAAACATTTTTTCCAGCTTTACTGATCTTTTCTTTACAGAAAATGATGAATAAGTTGATGTGTTTGTCGTGGAGGTTCCATATCAGAAAAGAGTATCAATCCATCTGGGGCTCTTCCCCATGCCCCACCATCCACCCAACCCCCACACCCCCTGAATCTCCTGCACCCCCGTCCCCCGTGCTGGGCCTTTACAGAGGATGTGGGCCAGGCCACTTCAGATCCACACAGGTTAGGGAAGACGATGGTACCTCCGAGCAGCAGAGATATGTGGAGACCATTTTGCCTCCACCTCTTCCTCATCCTCCTTCCCCCCAGCCTCCAAAAGCCCCTACCCACAATGGCCGTTAGATTCCAGACTGAAGACAACTTCTTGAACATCATCCTTGAAATCCAGTGGCACCTGAGCACACCCTTTGTGAGTATCTGGTGCCAGATGGGCTCAGGGTAGGAACAGCTCCACTCAGCCCCAGACCAAGCACTCGTGGGTTCTTGCTCTTCCCCTGCAGAAAGGTGAGATCCAGGAGCAATGGATCCTGAGGTGAACACACAGCCCCGAAGTCCCACTGCCCTCCCTACCAGTCATCACTGCCATTGTATTGCTGGTCACTGCTCTGGGCTTGGGCACATTCGGGTGAGGCGCACCTGCAGGGTCACACCTGAGTCAACCTTTATCTGGCATCTTCACTGCAGATGCGTCCACCAGCCTATTCTTTGCCTCACGGAGGATGCGTGTGGTAGATGTTCTTCACCAAGCGTGGGAGTTGTAATATTCACATTGGCACAGCTGGCCTCCTTTTTGTGTCCTGGAAGCTGGTTCAGAAAATGCCCCCATATGCCAGGCCCTTGCCCAGTGCACCTGGAGCCAGGATGCGTGATGGTCCCTGCCCTGCCGGCCTGTGTCAGACTGTACTGTGACCCCCTTGGCTGCTGTGACCTGAAAGCAGCTGGGTTCCTCCTGGGGCCTGGGCAGGACAGAGCTGGGGGAGGCAATGGGGGAACTAGTGAAGGCCACCCCAGAAAGGAGGCAGGGGAATGGCAAACAAGGCCACGAGGACAACCTTCCTGGCCATACCGCATACACTTGGCCCCTGTAGAACACCACCTTTCTGAAGCCTAACCTGGCTGCCTTACTGAACACCTCAAAGCTCTTTAAACCTCATCTTCTTTATCCATGTGGAACAATCCAAAGATGATTGAGGTGTGTGGGGCTGGGGGGCGTCCCTCTGTCTCTGGAGTCTCTGTGTTCCCAGGAGAGCCCGTTCCGGGTCAGAGTGCCTGCCCTTGTCCTGCCCTTTCCCAAATAGGGGCAGCATTTCCACTCCACCTCCACCCCCCAGGTTCTTACCCTCTCCACTGCCAGCAGCCCCTCCAGGGCTGGGCCACAGCCACCGCCCAGGACCTTCTCAGTCTTCTCAAAGGGCCCTTCTGGTCTTTGCGGCTTCCAGAGGCTGACTGGCCTCTTTTGTCTCTGACCCACAGGAATTCCTGCAAACCTTGCCCATCTCCACACCCACACCCCAGGGAAGCTGCCACCTGGGCTGGGGTGCCCATTGCCCCAGGCTGAGCAAGGTACCTGCCATGACCCTTCCACCTTCTCCATACCTGACCCAATGTTCTGGTTTCTTCAAGGGAAAAACAGCAGCTGCACATCAAAGAAAGCGATTTTAATGACTTGTTGAATAGCTTCCCAAGAACCCTGGGTGATGTTGGGCTCTTGCTACTGACCAAATCTCTCATGCCTCTGTTCAGGCTCTTGAACTCCCAGGCCTGAGAGCTGGGCTCAGGTCCTGGGTCACTGATATTCCTTCTTGATATCCCAGGAATACTCCACTCCTTGTCGCAGACGTCAGCGGTTGAAAGTTTAGCTCTGGAATGAGCCTCTCAGTTTTCTTCTCAGGGGTACTGACAATCATGTGTATTTATGTTGCAGATTACTTAACTGTTACTCAGTTCGTTGTGAAATTCTTTTATTTTAATAAGGGAGCCCTCTTAGGAGCCTCTGAGCAGAGCTCAGAGCGGGTATAAGAGCATCTATGTTTCTCTCTAGATTTCAGAAAGTTCCTTCTCCTCTGGGAAAGTGAGCACTTTGTAGAGAGTCCCTTTATCAGCAATGCTGCATTTCTAGAAGGCTTCTCCATTTGACTTGGGTCTGGGTTGCAATTTCCACACTCCACAGTTAATTTCTTTCATGCCACAGCTTGTATTCCTCTCAGAACTCTGTCTTTGGGGGTTTTCCTGGTATTTCCCTAGCTTATGCCCTGAGTGGGCCCACCCAGACCCTGCTCATTCTCCCTGGCTCAGTCACCCCCATCACTCCCGCTTCACCTACTCGCCCCTCTCCCCACTGCCCACACGAGCCTCTGAAGGCCTCTCTGTGCCATCTGCTTCTCATTGCTCCCATGGACTCCCCCATTCTGGTCCAGGCCTGGCTGCCTTTGTTCTCACCACAGCTCTCAGGCCCAGGTTCTGCCACTGCATGTCTCGCAGATGTCAGAGCAGCCTTTCTGGACACCTCTCTGCTCGTGTCACCTCTGCTGTTGGCCTTTCACTGATTTATGGTTGGTTCCCTGGGACCAGGACCCAGGAGACGAATAAGCAAGTTTTCTTCCTGTGGAAATCCCCCTGAGGATTCCTAGGGCTCCTTCCAGTCCAGGGAACAATGCGTCTTTTTTATTTTGGGATCCCTGCCTCGCCCAAACTCCCTCACCTCTATTTAAGACTTTGATTCTCTCTCTACCCTCCTACCTTCCTCCACTTCCTGGGAACTATCCCCGGGGTTCTACTGGATAAGAAGCATGCGACCCATACCACATGAGATGAAACATGCCCTCACTTTCTTTTTTCTTTTCTTTTCTTTTCTTTTTTTTTTTGAGATGGAGTCTCGCTCTGTCGTCTTTTTTTGTGAGACAGAGTCTCACTCTTGTTGCCCAGGCTGGAGTCCAGTTGCACAATCTTGGCTCACTGCAACCTCCGCCTCCCAGGTTCAAGTGATTCTTGTGCCTCAGCCTCCCGAGTAGCTGGGACTACAGGCGCATGCCGCCACACCCAGCTAATTTTTGTATTTTTAGTACAGATACGGTTTCACCATGTTAGCCAGGCTGGTCTCAAACTCCTGACCTCAAGTGATCCACCCGCCTCTACCTCCCAAAGCGCTGGGATTACAGGTATGAGCCACTGCACCCTGCCCCAGTTTCTATACTCTAAAACCCTGCTGTCAGTCTCCATCTAAAGCACACCAATGACAGACACCAGGCAACTGCGGTGTTGCCTCCTTCCTAGTTAACTGTCCACTAGAGCCATCTGCCTGTTCTAAACTGCCCCCTCAGTGTTGGGTGACAGTTTAACAGGATGCTAGGTAGGATTTTACCAACTGCCCTGGGAAAGACAAGCGGCACCCAACCATGTGCCTCTGAGCCAGGAAGAAACTGTTCAGACAGAGGACCCTGGAGCCTTCTACCCTCCCACCATGTGGAGGAGAAAGGACATAAGGTTTCCCATCACCTAAGTGGACACCTAAAAGTTAGAGGGCTTAAACCGCTGATTAAGAGGGTTGCCTTCCAGACAAGGGGACCCACCAGGCAGAGGTTGCAGGACAACCACAGGGAACAGAGCAGGGGGACTCAGAAGAGGCCACACCGTGGGTTCTCCCTTGATGAGGAACTGTGAGGGAGGGAGGTTTCTGCTTGTTCTTATGGAAAATCCTGTAGGACGCATACACATGCCCCATGGGGACCCACCTGCCTGACAGCCTCACAGCCAGACACGGCCAGCCTGAAAAGCAGCAACAGATCAGAGGATGACGATAGTGTCTGTTATGTAAGAGACAGGTCTCTTTCCACCCTGTTCTTCCCTGCCCAGTACACCGCGGAGGAAAAGATCCTGAAGAGGGAGGAGAGAAGAGAAAGGCCAGACCATGCCCTCCCCCGCACCCCCATTTCAGCTCTATGTGGCCAGTGCTGGCCAGCCCTGGGGAGGGGAAGAGACGGGCATCACATTGGAAAAGAGATCGAGGCTCTAAGCTGTGCTGGACCTTTTTTTTTTTTTTTTTTTTTAAATGCTGCAAGTGACTCCAGAATTGGGAATCTGCCCTAGAAGTTGACCAGGGTCAGGAATGAGTGGCAGGAAAGGACACAGTTGTGGCCGGAGATGGGAAAAAACAAAGTGTTCTGTGTGTGCCCCCCAGGTTCCAGGCGTGCCACAGCCACATGCAGGTGTGGAGCACCTAAACCAGCTGCCCACGGCCCTGCCCCAGCTCCCCCATGCCCTTCACTCAAAGCCAGCTATTCCTATGCACCTGCCTCCCCATTCGGATGCCTGACTAACCTTTCCCCCAAGAAGACCTGTCAGGTGTGGATAACCTTCCATTCCTGCTAAAGCGGAAGTCCCCTGAGGCTGAGAGAGGAGAGTTTGGACAAATATTCACCGCTTGGACTCACACACATCTTCCTCCAGGGCACTTCTCTGGGGAGCTAAAACCCTTCAGCCCCTGGACCATCACTCTCTTTTCCCAGAGGAAGCCCTCCTCTCAGACCTGCTCTTTCATCAGGACTCAGCTCCAGAAGATGCCAGAGGTCTTCACCTTTGCAGAGCCTGGATCCACTTTCTCAAATCCCCAGGTAGGGCCCTCTATATCAGCCTGGAGACCTGGCTCAGGCATTGTGGGTGCAGGGGTGATGTCCACCCCTTACTGCTTGGTTTCCAGTCCATACAGTGGGCAGCTCCGAGTTCCAGCAGCAGGGGAAGTGTGACAAGCAGGCCGGAGCATAAGTGCCAAGAGCCCTGAGTAGTGGTCAGAGAAAGAGGAAGCCACGGGGCCCCAGATCACGGGAGTGCTGTGTGGTCCCAGCAGGCTGGGGCTCGTGTTGTATGTAATTGGGCATTAAGGGGCGAGTGACCCAGAAGCCTGGAGAACAGTGATCCATGACACAGGCCTGGACCACACAGGACGAGTCTCACTGCGCCTCTTCATGTGAGCTCTGCATTCTACAGACTTTGCACCTTCTGATGGTGTCCACTTCCGGGGTAAAGGAGCAGGCCCATGAGAATACCTCGGTGCCCTTATAAACCCTACTCCTGATGCAGGGAGTAGGGGCTGCAGGGCTCTGTGTTTCACACGAGCTCCAGGACAAGCTCTCTTGCCCCTTACTCAGAGCTCTCCAGAGTGCTCTTCCCAGATACTCATGCACATTGAGTTCTCCAAAAGGGCTTTGAGCTTTAGTGGTAAGAGGGTCATAAACCAGACCTCAACATGGGCTGAGCGCAAGAGTGCATCAGCCAGGAGGAAAAGTGACTTTCTGTAATTCGCCCACTTGGCAAATTCTCACCCACGCAAAGGCACCTCATGCATGCTAGCGGGGATCGGCTTTGCTTGGCTCATTGCTGCTGCCATCCTTTAATTTACATAGCTTCTGCGGTGAACCGGTCTAACACACACCCACCCCTGAAGGCCGAGGGAGCTGAGAAGCTGAAGTAATGAGAGGCTGAAGTAAAAGTCTGACAAGTCCAGTTTTTCCGAAAGAAGCATTTAATAGGGACTTAGGAACGGAAGTGATGTCTCTGGCAGCCTAGACGGTGGATCCCCACACTTGTCCTCCAGAAACTACTCTTAATACGGCAAAGTTTTAGGGTAAATGCATGTGCAACTGTTCATATCTTAGACACTCTTGCGAAACTCCTAACCTCTGGGGAAGTTAGATAGGCATCTTTACAAGGGTTTATCTACACTACGCGCATTATTTCTTGACCTTGCTGCCGAACACCTTGGTATGCAGGAGTCAAATGTCAGTCACGATGGTTTTTGCTTCAAGATGGCGTCACTCTTGCCATGCAACAGGCTATTTTCCTACACATGGCTGTAATTATGGCGATTACAAACTCCCTGCTCACTTTGTATATTTCCCCGGCAGGCACCTAGAGGCAAGTAGGGCAGAGACATCTTTGCTGAAGGCCCTGTGAAGACCAAGAGCACAAGCAATTTGCCCTGGCCTGAGGGGTTCCCAGTACAAAGGACTTTTAGCTTTAAAAAACCAGGATGGGTCCAGGCAAACCTCACTGTAGTAAGGATCTCTATGCTGTACCTGATTGGTGAGTCTCCCATCTGTACATAGAACCCGACATTTGGCTTCATTTATAGGAGTTTAGTTTGAAACATTTGCTTTACTATTGAGCACTAACATTTTCCAAACATTTTCTTGCATACTGGGTCTCGCAGGTTTGCAATGGACTTTTTCAGCTCTGAAAACTTTCAGATTTAACTACTGAGTCACATTCTTGTCACTCCACTGAACACGTACAGTATTCCATAAGACTGGGATGAGGTTTTAGCTGCTGTTGAAAAGCCCATGGCCTGGAATGACCACACTTCATTTCTGCAGAGATGCCTGTGCCAACAGGGCCATGAGGTCACTGACAGCAGGTAGGAGATGGATTTGGAGTTCCTGGGTCTCTCTCTAGTCTTGGTAATTGTAACTGTACTGGCCTCTCCAATGGTTGTTTTCATAACTGAAATTGCCTTAGTTTTTCACTTTGAAACATCTAGCCTGTATTCACACACCAATGTTCATAGTGGCTGTCTTATCCCATTAGGGCTGCTATAATAAAACACCATACTGAGTGGCTATTCAAGAACAGAAATTTATTTCTCACAGTTCTGGAGGCTGGGAGTTTCAAGATCAAGGAATCAGAAGATTTGGTGTCTGGCGAGGGCCCACTTTCTGGTTCATAGACAAACATCTTCTTGCTATAACCTCACATTGAAGAAGGGGCAATGGAGTTTTCTGAGGTGTCTGTTATAAAGGCCTAAGGTTATTCATGAGGGCTTTGCTCTCATGACCTGATTACTTCCTAAAGGCCTCACCTACAAATACCATCACATTAGGGCTTAGGTTTCATCGTAAGAATATTGAGGCACAAATATTCAGTCTGTAGCTGCAGCATTATTCACAATAGCTGAAAGGTAGAAACAACCCAAATGTCCATCAGTAGATAAATGGATAAACAAAATGTGGTATGTATATAAGTGTAATGTTAACCTTAAAACAAAAGGAAATTCTGACATGTGACAATATGGATGAACTTTGAAGACATTGTGCTAAATGAAATAAGTCAACACAAAATGACAAATATTATATGCTTCTATTTATTTATTTATTTGAGAAAGAGTCCTCGCTCTATTGCCCAGGCTAGAGCGCAGTGGCACAATCTTGGCTCACTGCAACTTCCACCTTTCAGGTTCAAGCAATTCTCATGCCTCAGCCTCCTCCTGAGTAGATGGGACTAGAGGTGTGAGCCACCATGCCTGGCTAATTTTTGTATTTTTAGTAGAGACAGGGTTTTAGCATGTTGGCCAGGCTGGTCTCGAACTCTTGACCTCAAGTGATCTGCCTGCCTCTGCCTCCCAAAGTGCTGGGATTACAGGTGTGAGCCACCACGCTCAGCCTGCTTCCACTTATATGAAATACCTAAAATATTTAAATTCACAGAAGTAGAAAGTAGAGTAGTTGTTACCAGGGGCTGGGGGCTGGGAGATGAAGAGTTAATATTTATTTATTTATTTGTTTGTTTATTTATTTTTATTTTATTTTTTATTTTTTTATCAAGAGTTAATATTTAATGGGTACAGAGTTTCAGTCTGGGAAGATGAAACCGTTCTGGAGGTGGATGGTGGTGATGGTTGCACAGCAATGTGAATGTACTTCATGCCACTGAATTGTACACTTAAAAATGGTTATGTTATGTATATTTTATCACATGGAAAAAGTCTAGTCTGGATGTTTTCTCAATAGACCCTGAGACTCTTTCCAAGGTTTCCCACCACCCAAACCTCTCAGCACAGAGACAGCACCCAGCCAATCCCAGCGTCCTCCCCACCCTGACCCCTAGTCCTCCTTCAACCTGGGGGCCCTTGCCCCCTTGAGATCTGATGAACGACTCTTCATGTTGAGACCCCTGTTCATAGTCCCTACTCTGGATGGCCCTCTCAGCCTCCCTACCACCCAGAAAACAACACCTGTCCTCCTGCAGGTCTCCTCTGACCTGCAATCCTCCCTTTTTGTTTATAAAGGTGTGCATAGCAGCCCTGGAGGTTTCCACGGAGAGGCCATGTCAATATCCTCTCTAGCACTAGGAGGCCTGGGCAGGGGTTGGAGTACATCCTGGGAGAGTAGACACTAGGCAGGCACCATGTTAAGATGGCTTTAGAGGCTGGAAAACTGTAGTTCACAGCAGGATGTGGCACAGCCTCAGACTCCCATTGAAATTCATACTCTATACATTTGACATTTGGGAATGTCAGTGAAGTAGATTTGCATTTTCCATGGAGCACCCTCAGGGTGGGAGGAAGAAAGGCCCAGTAGAAAAAGCAAGTGTTCTTGCCATCTTGCCAACCTCTCTTCATTCTAAAAGTTTTTCAAACTCTCTTTGGTTTTCCAGCATTTAAGTGCAAGAAACATAGTTTTACTTTATTTTTTAATTAAAAAAAATAGAGCACAAATGCATGCACAAAAGAGCATAAAACATGTACACCTAATGTAACAAGTAATTATAAGCAATCACCCATTTAACCATGCTCAAGTCAAAAAAAAAATTGCCAACGCTCCAAAATTCTCCCCATATTTGTCCTCTAATCGTGACCGTTCACCCTTAGAGGTAACCCACTCACCTGTCTTTTATGATGATTACTTCCTTGGTTTTCTTTTCTTTTTTTTTTAACCTGAATCTCTGGCAATTTTTTTCTTTCTTGGTTTTCTTTGTAGCTTTGACAATTACTTACACATTCCTAAACAATACAGTTTTGTTTTGCCTGTTTTTAAACTTTAAATGAATAGATTGGGGTTGTTTTCAATCCAAAATGCAAACAAATCTGCTATGAACATTATCCTAGTGCACGTATATATGAATACATTAACATGTATTTATTAAACAGAATAGTACATCACACCCTCCACCCCCAAAAATGTTCATGTCTTAATCCCTAGAACCATGATACGTTATTTTACATGCAAAAGGAGCTTTTGCAGATGTGATTAACTTAAGAGTTTTGAGATGGGAAGATTATTCTGAATTATCCAGGTGGGCCCAATGGAATCACAGGAATCCTTGTAAGAGGGAATTAGGAGGGTCAGATCTAGAGAAGGAGACATGACAGTGGAAGCAAAGGAGAGAGAGAAATTTTTAAACACTCCACTGCTGGGCTTAAAGATGGAGGTAGGGGCCATGACCCAGGAAATTCAGGAGGCCTCTTGAAACTGGAAAAGTCAAAGAAACAGATTCTTCCAAAAGGAATGCAGCCCTACCAGTATATTGATTTTAGGGTTTCTTAGCTCTAAAACTGTAAGATAATAAATGCGCATTATTTAGCCACTAAATTTGTGGTTATACATGTGTATATGTGCACACGCACATGCACACATACACATAGGACTAAAATTGCTGAATCAATCATGGGATATATTCACTTTTCTAGATAATGTTAAACAATTTCACAAACATACAATTTATACTTCCATTAGCAGTATTTGAGAATTCCTTTTGCTCCACATCCTTGCCAATACATTAAATTGTCTGAAATTGCCAATTTTTTATTTTTTATTTTTTTTGAGAAAGGGTCTCACTCTGTTGCTCACACTGGAGTACAGTGGCAGGATCTCAGCTCACTGCAACCTCTGCCTCCTAGTTCAAGCAATTCTCCTGCTTCAGCCTCCCGAGTAGCTGGGACTATAGGCATGTACCACCACGCCGGGCTAAGTTTTGTATTTTTTGATAGAGACAGGGTTTCACCATGTTGGCCAGGCTGTTCTCAAGCTCCTGACCTCAAGCGATCTGCCCACCTTGGTCTCCCAAAGTGCTGGGATTACAGGCATGAGCCACCGTACCCGGCCCAAAATATTTGCGTTTATACCAATCTGATATGCACAAATGTCCCCAGCACAGCACAGCTGCTCTACCAAAATGTAGCCAGACAACTTCTTTAAGCAGGTCCCTGATCCATTCCTCTTCACTAGGTGAGACCTCCCAACTGGGGCCTCTAGTCACCCCCAACAGAAATTTGAATTCTTTGTCTTATTATGGTTTAAATTTTCCTTGACCTGATTATGAGTGAGGTTGAGAATCTTTTATTGATTATTTGGATTTCCTCTATTATAAAGTGCCTGTTCAACTTTGTCTGGCTTTCTATGGGATTGTCTGCATTATTATATTTTTTATAGAGACAGGGTCTTGCTGTCGCCCAGGCTAGAGTGCAGTTGGTGTGATCATAGCTCACTACAACTTCAAACTACCGGCTTCAAGTGATCCCTGCTCCTTGGCCTCCCAAAGAGCTGGGACTACAGGTGTGCACCACCATATCCTGGCTAATTTTCTTATTTATAGATTTTTTTTTTTAACATTCTGGATACTAATGCTCTGTGGATTATATATGTTGCAAATATCTTCTCCCACTGCTTTGTATCTTTTCATTCCATGGTATCTTTTGAGGAACCAAAAGTTCTAAATTTTAGTGTAGTCAAATATTTTCATTATAGGAACTGGAGTGTGGCCAAGATGGCCAACTAGAAACAGCTAGGGTGCATGGCTCTCACAGAGAGGAATGAAACAGGAAAGTAAATATAGCACCTTCAACAGAAACATCCAGGTACTTTCATTGGCAGTAATCAAGGAAACAACTTGACACACAGAAGATGGAGAAAAGCAAGGCAGAAAAGCAAGGCAAAATGACAGCCCACCCAGGAGCAACACGGAGCCAAGGGAACCTCTTCTAGGCAAGGAAGTGGTGAGTGAATGTACCACCCCAGGAAACCACACTTCTCCCACAGATCTTTGCAACCCTTGGGTCAGGAGATCCCCTCATGAATCCACTCCACCAGGGCCTTCAGTGTGACACACACAGCAGCCACTCAGGCATGTGTAGAGACTCAGGAGCTTTACATACTCGGGCTCCAGGCTTCCTGACAAAAGTAACTGCAACTCCAGCAAAGTGGGAGGTTAGACCCCCATACACACCCGTAGGAAGGAGGCTGAATCCAGGGGGCCAAGAAGTGACAGTCTGCAGACCCCCCTTCTAGGGTGCCTCACAGGATAAGACCCACTGTCTTGGAATTTCAGCCAGCCACTGGCAACAGTGTTGCACCTACCTGGAACAGAGTTCCTATGGGGAAGGGAGGGCTTCCCTCTTTACTGTTTGGGCGACTCAACCATTCCAGCCTTTGGGCTGTGGGGAGTTGAAACCAACTGGAGGCAGAAGGGAGTCCCCAGCACAGCGTCATTGCTCTACCAAAATTTGGCCAGGCTGCTTCTTTAAGCAGGTCGCTGATCTGTTCCTCCTCACTGGGCAGAACCTCCCACCTGGGGCCTCCAGCCCACCCCCACTAGTGTTCTCTGGTCAGCAGAGATTTGAATTCTCCCCGGGGCAAGTTCCCCAGTGAAAGGGCAGGCCACCATCTTTGCTATTTGGGCAACTCAGCCCAACTCAGGGCAACAAAGCCTCCAACTCAGGCTTTGGAGAGCCCAAACTGACCGGGGCAGAAGTAGCATGCCAGCACAGCACAGCTGCTCTATGAAAGCATGGTCAGACTGCTTTTCTAAGCAAGTCCAATCCCATTCCTCCTCAGTGGACAGAACCTCCCAACCGGGCCTCCAGCCACCTCCACCAGTGTTCTCCTACTGAGAGATTTGAATTCTCCCTGGGACAGAGTTAGGGGGACAGGCTGCCATCTTTCCTGTTTGGGTGATTTAGCCATTCTAGCCTGCAGACTTTGGGGAGTCCAAACTGACCAGGGGCAGAAGGGATAACCAAGCACAGCACAGCTACTGTACCAAAATGTGGCCAGACTTCTTTAAGCGGGTCCCAAATCCGTTCCTCCTCACTGGGCAGGACCTCCCAACCAGGACCTCCAGCCACCACCACCAATGTTTTCTGGCTAATAGAGATTTGAAAACTTCCTGGGACAGAGCCCCCAGAGGGAAGGCCAGGTTGCCATCTTTGCTGTTTGGGTGACTTAGCCATTCCAGCTTCCAGGTTTTGGAGAGCTGAAGCCGATGGAGGGTGGAAGTGGTACCCCAACACAGCACACCTACTCTATGAAAGTGTGGCCAGATTGCTTCTTTAAGTGGATCTTCGATCCCGATCCTCCTGGGTGAGACCTCCCGACTGGGGTCTCCAGCCACCTCCTACAGGTGCATTTGGGCCAGCAATAGGTCCATACCTCCCAAGGAGGAGCTCTCAGAGGAGGGGACAGGCTGCCATCTTTACTGTTTTGCAGCCTTCACTGGTGATACCTCCAGGTACTGGAAAATCTGAGGTGACTAGGGACTGGAGTGGACTCCTAGCAAACTGCAGCGAAGTGGCCAGTCTGTTAAAAAAAAAATCCAAAAGTCAGCAGTCTCAGAGATTGAAGATAGATAAACCCACAAAGATGACAAATAATCTGAACAATAATGCTGAAAACCCAAAAAGCCAGAGTGCCCTTTTTCCTCCAAATGACTGCATCACCTCTTCAATAAGGGTTTGGAACCCCGCTGAAGCTGAGATGGCTGAAATGACAGAAGTAGAATTCAGAATATGGATAGGAACAAACTTCAGTAAGCTACAGGAGTATGTTGTAACCCCATGCAAGGAAGCTAAAAATCATGATAAAACATTGCTGGAGCTGACAGACAAAGTAACCACTATAGAGAAGAATGTAACTAATCTGATAGAGCTGAAAAACACACAACAAGAATTTCATGATGCAGTCAGAAGTGTTTATAGCAGAGTAGACCAAGCAGAGGAAAGAATCTCAGAGCTTGAAGACTTCTGTTCTGACATAAGACAGACAAGAATAGAGAAGGAAGAATGAAAAGGAATTAACAAAACCTTTGAGAATTATGGGATTATGTAAAGAGACTGAATCTATGACTGACTGGTGTACCTGAAAGAGATAAGGAGACTGGAACCAATCTGGAAAACATATTTCAGGATATCATCCATGAGAACTTCCCCAGCCTAGCTAGACAGGCCAACAATCAAATTCAGGAAATGCAAAGAACCCCAATAAGATATTCCACTAGAAGATCATCCCCCAGACACGTAACCATCAGATTCTTCAAGATTGAAATGAAAGAAAAAATGTTAAGGGCAGCTAGAGAGAAAGGCCAGGTTACCCACAAAGGGAAGCCCATCAAACTAATAGCAGAACTCTCAGCACAAACCCTACAAGTCAGAAGAGACTAGGGGGCAATATTCAACATTCTTAGTGAAAAGAATTTTCAACTCAGAATTTCATGTCCAGCCAAATTAAGCTTCATAAGTGAAGGAGAAATAAGATCCTTTTCAGACAAGCAAGGGAAGTAATTACTGTCAGACCTGCTTTACAAGAGCTCCTGAAGGAAGCACTAAATATAGAAAGTAAAGACCATTGCCAGGCACTACAAAAACACACTGAAGTACACAGATCAGTGGCACTATAAAGCAACCACATAAACAAGTCTGCAAAATAACCAGCTAATATCATGATGACAGGATCAAATCCACACATATCAATACAACCTTAAATGTAAATGGGCTAATTTCCCCAATTAAAAGACACAGAGTGGCAAGCTGAATAAAGAACCAAGACTCATTGGTATACTGTCTTCAAGAGACCCATCTCACATGCAGTGACACACAAAGGCTCAAAAAGCAGGGATTGCAATCCTGGTTTCTGACAAAACAGAATTTAAACCAACAAAGATCAAAGAGGACAAAGAAAGGCATTATGTAATGGTAAAAGGTTTGATTCCACAGGAAGATATAACTAGCCTAAGTATATATATGCACCCAATACAAGAGCACTCAGATTCATAAAGCAAGTTCTTAGAGATCTTCAAAGACATACAGACTCCCACATAATAATAGTGGGAGACTTTAACACCCACTGACAATATTGGACAGATCATCCAAGACAGAAAATTAACAATGATATTTAGGACCTGAACTTGGGACTGAATCAAGTGGACCTCATAGATATCTACACAACTTTCCACCCCAAAACAGTAGAACATGCATTCTTCTCATTATCACATGGCACTTACTCTAAAATCAATAATATAATCAGAAGTAAAACACTCCTCAGCAAATGCAAAAGAACTGAAATCATAACAAACAGACTCTCAGACCATAGCACGATCAAATTAGAAGCCAAGACTAAGAAATTCACTCAAAACCATACAATTACATGGAAATTGAATAACCTGCTCTGACTTTTGGATAAGTAATGAAATTAAGGCAGAAATCAAGAAGCTCTTTGAAACAAAGACACATATCAGAATCTCTGGGACACAGCTAAAGCACTGTTAAGAGGAAAAAATGTCCTCATCAAAAAGTTAGAAGGACCTTAAGTTAATAACCTAACATCACAATTAAAAGAGTTAGAGAACCAAGAGCAAACAAATCTGAAAGCTAGCAGAAGACAAGAAAGCACCACTGCACTCCAGTCTGGGCAACAGAGAGAGACATTGTAAAAAAAAAAAAAAAAAAAAAAAAGATTCAAAAGATCAACGAACCCAGGAGCTGGCTTTTGGAAAAAATTAATAAAATAGATAAACTGCTAGATAGACTAGTAAGGAAGAAAATGGAGAAGATTCAAATAAACACAATCAGAAATGATAAAGAGGATATCACCACTGACTCCACAGAAATATAGACAACTATCAGAGAATATTATGAACACCTCTACGCACATAAGCTAGAAAATCTAGAAAAAATTGATAAATTCCTGGACACATGCACCCTCCCAAGACTGAACAAGGAAGAAATTGAATCCCTGAAGAGATCAATACAAGTTCTGAAATTGAGGCAGTAATAAATAGTCTATCAACCAAAAAAAGCCCAGGACCAGATTCACAGCTAAATTCTGCCAGATGTACAAAGAAGATATGGTACTGTTACTACTGAAACTATTCCAAAAAAATCAAAATAGAGACTCCCCACTAACTCATTCTATGAGACCAGTATCATCCTAATACCAAAACCTGGCAGAGACACAACAAAAAAAGAAAACTTCAGGCCAGTATCCTTGATGAACATCAATACAAAAATCCTCAACAAAATACTGGTAAACAGAGTCCAACAGCTAGGCAGAGACACAACAAAAAAAGAGAATTTTAGACCAATATCCCTGATGAACATCTATGCAAAAATCCTCAATAAAATACTGGCAAACCGAATCCAGCAGCACATCAAAAAGCTAGTCCACCATGATCAAGTAGGCTTTATCCCTGGGATGCAAATTTGGTTTAGCATACACAAATCAATAAATGTGATGCATCACATAAACAGAACTAAAGATAAAATCCACATGATTGTCTCAATAGATGCAGAAAACGCTTTCTATAAAATTCAACATCCATTCATGTTAAAAACTTTCAATAAACTAGGTATTGAAGGAACACACCTCAAAATAATAAGAGCCATCTATGACAGACCCACAGCCAACATCATACTGAATGGGCAAAAGCTGGAAGCATTCCCCTTGAAAACTGGCACAAGACAAGGATGCCCTCTCTCACCACTCCTATTCAGCATAGTACTGGAAGTTCTGGCCAAGACAATCAGGCAATAGAAAGAAATAAAGTGCATTCAAATAAGAGGAAAGGAAGTCAAACTATTGCTGTTTGGAGGTGACATGATCCTATACCTAGAAAATCCCATCATCTCAGCCCCAAAGCTGCTTAAGCTGATAAGCAACTTCAGCAAAGTCTCAAGATACAAAATCAATGTGCAAAAATCACTAGCATTTTTATTCACCAACAACGTTCCAGCCAAGAGCCAAGTTATGAACAAACTCCCATTCACAATTCCCATGAAAGGAATAAACTACCTAGGAACACAGCTAACTAGGGAGGTAAAAAGATCTTGGCAAGAACTACAAACCACTGCTGAAAGAAATCAAACATGACACAAACAAATAAAAAACATTCCATACTCATGAATAGGAAGAATCAATTTTATTAAAATGGTCATATTGCCTAAAGCAATCTATAGATTCAGTGCTATTCCCATTAAACTACTGTTGACATTCTTCACAGAACTAGAAAAAAATATTTTAAAATTTATATGGAACAAAAAAAAGAGCCTGAATAACCAAAGGCAATTCTAAGCAAACAGAACAAAGCAGGAGGTATCACACTACCTGACTCCAAACTATACTACAGGGCTACAGTAACCAAAATAGTGTGGGACTGGTACAAGAACAGACACATAGACCACTGGAACAGAATCAAGAACCCAGAAATAAGACCACACACCTACAACCATCTGATCTTTGACAAAGTCAATAAAAACAAGCAATGGGGAAAGGATTCCCTATTCAATATATGGTGATGGGATAAGTGGCTAGCCACATGCAGAAGACTGAAACTGGACCCCTTTCTTACACCATATACAGAAATTAACTCAAGATGGATTAAAGACTTAAATGTAAAACCCCAAACTATAAAAACCCTGGGAGACAATGTAGGCCATACCATTCAGGACATAGGCACAGGCAAAGTTTTCATGATGAAGATGCCAAAAGCAATTGCAACAGAAGCAAAAATGGACAAATGGGATCTAATTAAACTTAAGAGCTTCTGCACAGCAAAAGAAACTATCAACAGAGTAAACAGACAACCTACAGAATGGGAGAAAATTTTTGCCAACAAAGGTCTCATATCCAGCATTTATAAGGAACTTAACAAATTTACAAGAAAAACAACCCCATAAAAAATGGGCAAAGGGCATGAACTTTTCAAAAGAAGGCATACATGCAGCCAATAATCATATGAAAAAAAGCTCAACATCACTGATCATTAGAGAAATGCAAATCAAATCAAAACCACAATGAGATACCATCTAATAACAGTCAGAATGACTACTATTAGAAAGTCAAAAAATCACAGATGCTGGTGATGTTGTGGAGAAAAAGGAATGCTTATACATTGTTGGTGGGAGTGTAAATTAGTTCAACCATTGTGGAAGACAGTGTGGTGATTGCTCAAAGACCTAAAAACAGAAATACCATTCGACCCAGCAATCCCATTACTGGATATATACCCAAAGGAATATAAATCATATTATAAAGACGCATGCATGCGTATGTTCATTGCAGCGTTTTTCACAATAGCAAAGACACGGAATCAACCTAAATGTCCATCAGTGAGAGACTGGATAAAGAATATGTGGTACATACACACCATTGAATACTATGCAGCCATAAAAAAGAACAAGATCATGTCTTTTGCAGGGACATGGCTGGAGATGGAGGCCATTATCCTTAGCAAGCTAACACCAACAGAAAACCAAATGCCACATGTTCTTATTTAGAAGTGGGAGCTAAACGATGAGAACACATGGACACAAAAAGGGGAACAACACACATTGCAGCCTTTCAGAGGGTGGAGGGTAAGAGGAGGGAGAGGATCAGCAAAAAGCACTAATGGATAATAGGCTTGATACCTGGGTGATGACATAATCTGTACAACAAACCCCCATGACGCAAGTTTACCCATGTAACAAACCTGCACTTGTATCCCAGAACTTAAAATAAAAGTTAAAAAAATAGGTACTGCTTTTTGTTTTGTTTAGGAATTCCTTCTCTACCTTGAGATGATGATATTTTCTTGTATAGGATCTTAAAAACTTTATAGTCTTTCGTTTCACATCTATGTCTTTAATTGATCTGGAATTGCATGAGGCAGGGCTCTGGTTTAGCTCTTTCCGTATTAATACTCATTTGTTCCAGCACATTTTTTTGCAAAGACTTATTTTCCTGCTGATTTGCATTGCTGCCTCTTACATTTCAAGGGTTCATAGATACGTAGGTGTGGGTCTTCCTCTGGGTTCTCTATTCTGTTCCATTGCTCTATTTGTCTCTCCTTAAACTAATATCACAGTGTCTTAAATATTCTAACTTTATAATACATATTGGTATCTACAAGAGCATGTTCTCACACCTTGTTATTTTTCTTTAAGAATGTCTTGGCTATTCTTTATCCATATTCATTTTAAACTAGCCTGTCAACTTCTCCCAGCACACCCCAAAATGTTGGGACTTTGAGATTGCATTGATTCTATAAATCAATTTCAGTAGAATGACATTTTTACAATATTGAGACTTCTAGTTCATAAACACAGTATATTCACTTTGTGTGTGTGTGTTTGTGTGTGTGTGTCTCCCAATAAGGTTTAAAATTTTCTTAATAGAGAACTTCTTTTGTTATGTTTATTCATGGGAACTTGGTATTTTGGCATTATATTAAAAATGGCAACTTCTTTTAAAATATCATATTAATAAATGTCTTTTTCTGGTATAAAGAAATGCAGTTGATTTTTACAGATTGATTTTGTATCCAGCAAACTTGCTAAACTGTCTTATCAATACTAAAACCTTATCTATAGATCCTTTTGAATTTTCTATGTATACAAATACATCACCTATGAGTAGTGACAGATTTTCTTCTATTTTTCTTAGTTTTCTATCTTTTATTTACTTTTCTTTCCTTACTACATAGACTGGGATATCTTCTAAAATGCTGAATAGAAGTAATAACATCAGGCATCCTTGTTATAGATCTCAAAGGGAAAAATTTCATCACTTTGCCATTAAGCATGATGTTTCCTCTAAGTGTATTGCAGATATTCTTTATCAGACTAAGGAAATTCCCTTCTATTCCTAGGTTTGCTAAGAGCTTTTATCATGAATGCATGTTGATTTTATCAACTGTTTTTTCCACATATATTGAGATGATCGTATGTGTTTTATTCTTCAATCTTTTAATGTGGTGAATCCCATTAAGTTATTTTCTAATGTTAAAATAATTCATATTCCAGGTAGACCCAACATGGTCATCGTATGTTATTACCATTTTTTTTTGTATTACTAGTTATGTGTTCTAACTTTGAAGGATTTTTGTATCTATGTTTATGAGTGAGATTTAGGGGACCACATAGCCCGATTTATGTGGAACAACTCCAGTTTATACTAGTTTTTCTGCATCATTATTGATAGTACTTACACTCTTAAAGTGCCTGGGTTTGGACGATAAAGTATATGGTCACTCTAGTAAGAATGGCCTGTGATATTATCTTCTCGTATTATCTTTGTCCAGTTTTGGTACCACAGCAATGTTTTTTCATTCTATATTTCCCAGAACAGTTTGTATAAGATTGGAACAGTCATTTTCCTTGAATGTTTGGTAGAATTCACCATTAAAGCCATTTGGGGGTCAAAGTTTGCTTACTGAATCTATTATTCTATAGGTTATAGAGTTATTACTGTTTTCTATTTTTTAGTCAACTTTGAGGTTATAATTTTATAGTAATTTGTCAATTTTTTCTAAATTATGTTAGCATAGGGTTTTTCAAAATACGTGCTCATCTTTAATGTCTGCAACATTAAAGGTTCTGATATTGGTTATTAGTTCTCTCTACTTTATTTAAATTTCATTAGAGGTTTGTTAATTATTTTAATCTTTTCAAAACACCAGCTTTGAGCTTTGTCGATCCTCTCTATTAAATGATAATTTTCTATTTCATTACTCTTTACTATTTATTACTTTCTTACATACTTTTTTTTTTTTTTTTTTGAGATGGAGTCTCAGTCTGCCACCCAGGCTGGAGTGCAGTGGTGTGATCTCAGTTCACTTCAACCTTCGCCTCCTAGGT
>NW_012109585.1:6434431-6435928 GCF_000951045.1 Mandrillus leucophaeus
CCTCTAGTTCAACTTTTCTCATGTTTCAAGTGTGTCTCTTGTAAGCAACATATAATTGAGTTTTGCTTTTTAACCCAACTGTTATCTTTTACCCAAAATGTTTGTTTTTCAATCTAATGTAATTATTGTTATATTTTGTAAAAATTTATCATCTTATACAGTGATTTTCATTTGTCTTTCCTGCTCTTTTTCTTTGTGTTTTTTTTTGTTTGTTTGTTTGTTTTGTTTTGTTCTTTTGGATTAGTTTCTTTTTTAAATCTTTTTTTACCCCTCTTCTAGTTTGGAAGTTATACACTGCATTTCAATTCTTTTAGTGATTACCCTAGAAATTATAATATTCTTAACTTATCAAGGTCTACAGTTAATTATTATTTTCCTCTTGAGAAATAAAGAGTTTAGAACATTTTAATTTCATTTTCTGATTTCCCAACTTATATGTTTTCATTTTTGTATATGTTCCTCTATATTTTAACTCCATAAGAGATTATTATTTCTGTTTTATGCAGTTTGTGTTTGTTTAGCTCTATCCCTGCTCCATGATTATACTTTCTCTGCTCTTCTTTCATCTCAAACATTCTATGTGGAATTACTTTCCTAATGCCTTGAGCATATCTTTTAGAATTTCCTTTAGTGAGAACTAGATGGTTACAAAATCTCTCAGTTTTTATTTCTTGAATATAAAATTCTAGACAGGCAGTTATTTCCTTTGGCATATTCGATAAATGATTCCCCCTGCTTCCTGGCTTTATTATTGCTATTGAAAAGTCGACTGTCAATCTAATTCTTCCTCCTTTCAAGTCAATATGTTCCTTTTCTGGCTTCTTTTTAAGATTGCCTATTTGTCGTTTATGATCTACAGTATTCCTATAATGTGTCTTGGTGTAGATTTATTTTTATTTATTCTTTTTGGGTTTCAATAAGTTTCTTAAGTGTGACAATTGATGCCTTTACATCAGTTTTGGAAAAATAAAATCTGTTTTGTCTCTAAATATTTCCTCTGTTTCATTCTTTCTGCTCCATCTGGAATCATGATTAAATATAGGTTAGTTCTTTTTATTTGATCCCTCATATACCCTAATTTCCATTTTTTCCTTCCTTCCTTCCTTTTTCCTTCCTTTCTCCTTCCCTCCTTCCCTCCCTCCTTCTTTCTTTCTTTCTTTCTTTCTTTCTTTCTTTCTTTCTTTCTTTCTTTCTTTCTTTCTGTCTTTCTTTCTTTGTTTCTTTCCTTCTTTCTCTCTTCTTTCTTTTTCTTTCTCTCTCTCTTTCTCTCTTATTTCTTTCTTTTTCTTTCTTTCTCTCTCTGTCTTTTCTCCTTCCTTCATTCTTTCTTTCTTTCTTTCTCTCTTCTTTCTTTTTCTTTCTTTCTCTCTTTTTCTTTCTCTCGTATTTCTTTCTTTCTCTCTCTCTTTTCTCCTTCCTTCTTTCCTTCCTTCCTTCCTTCCTTCCTTCCTTCCTTCCTTCCTTCCTTCCTTCCTTCCTTCTTTCTTTCTTTCTTTC
>NW_012109585.1:6441693-6442763 GCF_000951045.1 Mandrillus leucophaeus
TTTTTTTTTTTTTTTTTTTTTCATTTGTCTGTTTTGCAACTGATTTCTATTTAATTACATTATGGTCAGAGAATATGCTCTATCTCAGTGCTATTTAAAAGAAATATAATGCAAACCTCATATGTAATTTTAAATTTTCTGGTAGCTATATTGGGAAAGTAAAAAGAAGCAGGTAGAAATTAATTGTAATATATTTTATTTGACACAATATATTATATCCAAATACTATATCATTTCAGCATGCAATGAATATGAAAAATTATTGATATTTTACATTTCTTTTTTGACAATGTCTTCAAATACAGTGTTGATACATCTTAATTAGGGCTAGCCTTATTTCAAGTGTTCAGCATGTGCCTAGTGGCTACTGTATTGGACAGTGCAGCTACAGATGATGTCATGGTTTGAAATTTATTAAGACTTACTTTATTGTCTAGTATAATGTCAATTTTTATAAATGCCCCATGTATAATTGAGAAGAGTCTGTATTCTTCAGTTATTGGATACAGCATTTTATCCATGTTTATTTGGTCAGGTTTTCTCACTGTTTTTAAAGTTTGGTGTCCTTACTGGATTTTTGATATGTTTATTCTATCAGTTACGGAGTAGCATGTAAAAATCTTCCACTGTGATTGTAAATGTGCCTAATTATCCTTGTAGTTCTGTCAATTTTCCTTTATATATTTTGAGATTATACATACAAATCTTAAATTATTGTATCTTCTTGAATTGAACAATTCCTTGTCATTGAGTTTTTTTGCTTCTAGAAAAGCTGTTTGCCTTAAAGTCTATTTTGTCTTATATTTCTATGGCTCCACCTACTTTCTTTTGGTAAGGGCTTGCGTGGTATATCTATCTTCCTCTAGTTCAACTTTTCTCATGTTTCAAGTGTGTCTCTTGTAAGCAACATATAATTGAGTTTTGCTTTTTAACCCAACTGTTATCTTTTACCCAAAATGTTTGTTTTTCAATCTAATGTAATTATTGTTATATTTTGTAAAAATTTATCATCTTATACAGTGATTTTCATTTGTCTTTCCTGCTCTTTTTCTTTGTGTTTTTTTTTGTTT